>NC_133658.1:901437504-901672186 GCF_037893015.1 Macrotis lagotis
AGAAGAGGTTAGAAGCTTTGTGGAGTTCCCTTGTCCTCCTCCCCCAGCCCCATTGGATTGTCTTGGATCCGTACCATGTGAGTAGTCCTGAGGGGGGTTCTGGTCGCTTCTCATTTTGTGCCGTGATCTCCAGGCTGGCCAGATCCATCCCTAGCAGCTCCGCAATCCTCTCCCGGCCAAAGATGTCCCCATGTTTTTCCAGAACCTAGGCAAGTAGGGAAGGGTTGGGGCTATCCCTTGGGCTCACTGAGTCCCTTGCTCTTGAGGAGACCCAGAGAAGGGTAAGAGAATTGAGTGTGAGGTTAGGGTCTCCATTTCCTTTGGGATCCTCACCTTCCTTTTCACAAACTTGTCCCAGTAGTTGCTGGGGAAGGATCTGGGGAAAGAAAGTACGGGATATGAGAGCAGAGGGATCACAGATCTTTAGCGCTCCAGGCCCCAGATTTCTTAGTTCTTCCCCTGGTCCCTCCCTCTATGATGTCTCTGTTTCCCCAGCTCCATCTCTTGACATCCCTTTTTGGGGTGCCTCATAACTTCCTGACATTTATCTTTCTTTGGGATCCTCATCCCCGCCCCACACACACACTCTCTCGTCCAGTCTTCTCATGTCCCCTAGCCTCTACCATGCCAGGCTTTTCCCTATTTCTCCTTTAGCTCTTTGCTTCCCTCTTGTTTCCCTGGGATCCCCTTTCTCTACCCCAATCCTTGGACCCTCCACCTCTATGTCTCCCTCCTAATCCCTCTCTGGGGTCCCCTTGGATCTCTCCCTTATTTTTCCCATAGCTTCACCTATCTCTTTCTGGAGCCTCTTCCTCCAACCCCCCTCCCATTTCAAGTCTTTCAGGTGACCCCCCCCAGGGGACTTCAGGCACCGTACGGAGTGTTAAGCACAAGTCGATCCCACTGCCCCTTTACGTCGTCATCCTCTGGCTGTTCCGTGATGTAGAGACCATCAAACTCTAGCTTCCGGGCTAGCTCCTTTTCACGTTTAAATATAACCAGAGGTACCTGGGGAGAGCGTGAAGCACAGAGACCTGGAGATCAGGGGGTCTGCAGAGCCCATTGGCCAGATGTCAGTTCAGCCCAGCCCTGACCCTTCTCCAGTCCCACCTTGAGGCAATTGTAGCCAATGATGCAGAGGAAGGCAATAAGCGTGTGCAGGATACTGAGTCCTCGAAGGGCCGGCTCCATGTAGCCCGTACTCTCTTCCAGGAAGTAGTAGACCATGTTCTCTTCCTCCTCATCCTCCAACTCCTCCCCAATCCCTGAACCCATGCCAGATCCTAGGAAGTCCCCAGATCCTGAACCTGACAGGCCTTCAAGCCCTGAGCCTTCTAGGTCCTCTTCACCTGGTGGGGAGTCAGACACCTGCAGAGAAGGCATAAGAATATTCAGAGAAGAGCCTAAGGGACCTGAGGATGGGGGGGGTTTGGGGGCCTAGGCTTTAAGCCCCTTCCCTCCATTCCCTCCATTCCACCACAAAGGCAATTGGATTAGAGGAGCAGATCTTAGGACCTTACACATTTTGGGGACCTTCATATCCAATCTCCCATCTTTTATCACCCAGTTGAAGAGAAATGGATGCCTGTCTTCCAGGTGTCTATTGCCCTTCTTATTAGGGTACCAAGGTGCCTTGACCCTCAATCTGCTTCCTCCAGGGGAAGAGGGGGACCTAAGTAACCAGAAGACTAAGTACCTCTCTGCTTGATGGACCTAAGAACCAAGTCACTCAGGCTCCCAAGGGACCCTAACTACCTCCCTGGACCCCTCTATCTTCCTGATACCTTGTAGAAGAGCAGGATGAAGTTGATGGCAAAGGCCAGGAAGAGGGCAAGGAACCTCAGGGTATAGAAGTTTCTGGAGAGGTAATTCTGGTAGGGAAGAGAAGGAAAGAGGGAAAGACTGAGTTCCCTATCCAGCTTCAGGTCTGACACGCCTCCATCAGTCTCATAGACCAGGAGAGAACAGAGGAGGTGATAGGGGAGTCTGCAGGAGTCCAGGGGAAGGAACTCACATCAGGGTCTTGGCTCCTCCCCCTTCCCTTCCTCCTTGGTCTCACATGGCTATCCCTCCCACTATTCAGGATGGTCCTTACCAGGAACTTGACCCTCTGAACTTCTAGCTCCTCCCAGAAGTCTGGGCCCTCAGATTTGGTTTCCTTCCGAGGTGGAGGTGGGGCAGCTGCCTTCTTGGGAGCCTCAGGTGGCTCTTGGGACCCTTCCTTCTCTCCATTCTCAGCACTGGGGAGTTGGGAAGAGAGAGAACATAAAACAAGATCCAGGAGGCTGACAGATCATCAGGTCTCCCAGATGCAGTCAGTAACCCCAAGATTGATGATCATTGGCATTATGGGATTGAGATCTGGATGAATCCTTCAAGATGACCCCAGCTTTCTTCTTCTTCCCCAGATGATACCCCTCAGACCAGAGAGGAGAGGGACTTGCTCAGTGTCACCTGAGGACCAGGATCAGACCCAGGCCTTCTGACTCAATTCAGTGTTCTTCCCACTATGTTCCACAGTTATCAGAGCCTGGGGGTATCTAGAAAGAGCCCTGAGGACAGAAATCAGGGCTAGCTGATGTTCCGGATCAAGGGTCAAGCAAGGTCACTCACTCAGCTTTCTCAGGTTCAGGTTCAGGCTCTGGCTCTGGCTCTGGTTCTGGTTCTGGCTCCAGTTCTGCTTCTAAGGCTTCTTCTTCTCCTCCCTCCAGCTGGGGTGGGCAGAGGAGGAAAGGAACAGGCTCAGGGAGCAGTGTCCCCTCTCTGGATCCCTCCATCCCAGGGTTCTCTTTGCCTCTTGTTGCCTGTGAACATCCCTCTCTTCTCTCTGACTGGCTCTTTCAGGACTCCATCCCTGCACTGTGCTTTCTTCCTCAGTTATTGGAGTATTCCTCTCTCCTGGCTTTAATCCTTCTTTCTATGTGCCTGCCATTCTATGTAGCATTCTATGTAGACATCTTCTGCTGTTGGTCTGTATATCCATATCTCATCTTTTTTCAGAACCTACTTTTTTTTTTAGGTTTTTTTTTTTTTTTTTTGCAAGGCAAATGAGGTTAAGTAGCTTGCCCAAGGCCACATAGCTAGGTAATTATTAAGTGTCTGAGACCGGATTTGAACCCAGGTGCTCCTGACTCAAGGGCCAGTGCTTTATCCACTACACCACCTAGCCGCCCCTCTGTCTCTCTCCTCCCTATCCCCTTTCCCTTCTTACTGTGTTTATCTGTGTCTCCTCTCTCTCCACTTGCTCTGCCCTAGGTCTGGGTATATATATATATATATATATATATATCTTTTATTCTTTCAACCCTCCCCTTCTTTTCCTTTCTCCATATCTGTCTGTCTCTGTCTCTCTGTCTCTCTGTCTCTCTCTCTGCTACTTCCCCACTCACCCCTAGTTTCCTCCGGAAGAGGGGGGAACCTTCAGGGGTTGGTGGCTCGACTGGAGTTGTGTCTCCCATATCACCAAGCCCTCCGGGGACCTCCATCCGGAAATGGCCTCCATCTGCCCCGGTTCCCTCTCCTCCAGCTGGCCCAGTCTCTCCAGTTCCAGCTTCAGCCTCAATTTCTCCATCAGCAGGCTCTGCCCCTGTCTCCTCATCACCCTCTGCAGCTCCTTCCCCAGCCCCAACAGCCCCTGGGCCAGCTGCCTGCTCCCCATGGACCTCATCACCTGTGGGATCTGGCATCCCAGCCAACAACCCTGTCACTGTCACCTTCTTGGCTCCTTCCACCAGCCCACCACCAAACAGAGAGCCCCAAAGCAGACCCAGGGCCCCCCGGGTGGCCCCAATCACTCCTGTGCCTGTCCATGTCACACCGGCCCAGATGAATCCAGCCCCAGCACCTGCGGCCTCCCGCAAGGTGAGTCGCCGGAGCCGCCGCACCCGCCGCCGAAGGCTCCGGTAGGTCAGCCATCGCCGGACCCAAGACAAGTGTCCTGAGATGCCTGCAGGACTGCCTGTGGAGGCTCCTTCTCCATCTGGTCCTGCCTCAGTGGTGTCTGGCCCAGACTCTGCTACAGATTCATCCTCATCTTCCTCAGGCTCTCCCTCAGGCTCTGAGATCTGGGCAGCGATCTGCATCTCAAAGATGGTATCTTCACAGAAGCTCACAAACATCTCCATCTTCTCTGACTCCCCCCCTTCATTCACCACATCAAAGATGAATTGGCGCTTAGACTCTTTCACCTGTGGGGAGGAACACATGCACGGTGAGTGAGCATGGGGGGTGTCAGGGGTGGGGGCAGGGGGAATGCTGGGAAGGATGAGGGTACAGATAGATGCTTAAGGGACATGGGAAAGAGGAACATGGGGGCATGGGAGAATGTAGGGTCTGAGGAGCATTGAGAGGGTCCTGGGACAAAGTGGGGGCTGGGAAGAGTACTGGAGGGCCATGTGTGCAGGTTGAATGTCCAAGGAGAGGAAGAGGAGTGTGCAAGGGGTGGGTAAGGGTATCTGAGGGGCATATTTGGAGGAGGCTGAGTGTGTAAGGGGTAGACAAGAGTATCTGAGGGGTGTGTGTGTGGAGACTGTGTGCAAGGAGAGGAAGAAGAGTGTGCAAGGGGTGGGCAAGGGTATCTGAGGGGAATTTGGAAGATGGATACCCAAGTTATGTATGAGCATGCTGGGGGTGTGTGTGTGTGTGTGTGTGTGTGTGTGTGTGTGTGTGCACAAGGACACCAGAGGGATATTTGAAGCATGCACTTCTGGGACTTGGATGAGAATTCCAGAGGGAATATGGAGGATTCATTCAATTCAACAAGCATTTTATTGAAGCTTGTCATATGCCAGGCTCTCTGGCATAAGGAGGCAAACAGAAAGGCCTCACCCTCCAGGGGGCTCCTATTGTCTTGGTGGCAGTAACATAGAGAGGCATGCCCAAGGGGGTTGGGGGGAATCAAGGAGGGCCTCTGATGGAGGTGGTCCTAAGTGGAAGGGTGCAAGAGATTCCACATGGCAGAGGTGAGATCGGATGGCATTGGGAGCATGGGGGAAACAAGCAGCCCTTGCAGAGGTGCTGAGGTGCCCGATGGAATGATCATAAGTTTTGGGGACAGAGGGAGAGCAGATTAGTGCAGCTAGAGGGCACACTGCCTGGCTGGGGTGGGGGGATTTCCAAGGTCCAACCAAGGATGCCCAGAAGTTTCTGGGCAGTTTCTGAAGCAGGGGTGGGATATGCTTCTATCTAAGCTTCATGAATATAATTTCACTTTGGCAGCTCTATGGGGATGTGCTGGGGATGGGAGAGTGGGCCCAAGATCAGGGCAAGGAGGGACAAGGGTCCAAGCCAGGAAGAAATGGGCTTGGAGGTGGGGAAGGACTGAGTGGTGAAGGGGCATCCAAGGGCTCTCTGAGAAGGCCCTTGAGGGGAGGAGGGAATGGACTTAGGGGGAAGAACTTCACCTGGGGCATCTCCCACTGTGCCTTGTTGGTCTCAGAGATTTCAAAATAGATGCGCTCGATGCGTCGGGAGGCACCCATGATTTCAATGCGGCCGAGGTAGGGCCGGAAATATTCCAGTATGCTCTCAGCCAGCTCCAGGAAGTTCCGTAGCCGTGGGTCGTGGGGCACGTGCTCAGAAAGATTGGTCAGAAGCACCGCCACATTGAAGCCGATGTCTCGGGCTGGCTCCTGGAAGCGGTTGGCGAACTCCTCAAAATTGATCATCTCATTCTCATCGGCCTCTGAGCAGGACAACAGGAACTGGATCTCTGGGGCGGTGAACTGCTTCTGGCTGTCCATGGCCTGTGGAGGAAGGGGCCCAGGTGAGGTCATCTAGGGGTGCTTCCCATGGAGAAACCTCTCTTCTGCTGCGGGTCTCCCTGGAGGAGCTGTTCCAGTCTCAGACTTCCTCACTGACTCTCCCAACCCATCCAACATAATCTTTTCAGGAATCTCACCCATGCAGAAAGTCCCTGCCCTAGTCTGGGAAATTTCCTTCTCCTGTTCCAGAGTCTCTTACAGGGTAAAATTTCTTTTACACTTTAAGGATTGCAAAGCACTCAACAAATATTATCCTACTTGGCCCTCAAAGCAACCCTGGAAGGTAGGTGCTCTCATTACTGCCATTTTATAATTGAGGAAACTGAGGAAGAGTTGAAGTGACTTGAACAGGACTGCACAGCTATTGGAACTCAGTTCTTCCAAGACTGGATTACTGGGGGAATGAGATGACCCTGGAGGCACTCCTGACCCTTAAACCTAGGCTTAGTGAAGGGGCTTCTCAGGGACTACTTCCTTTTTCATCCTCATACAGCATCTCACCACTCTTTATAGAAGCTCTTTCCCTAGACTGCCTAGGGATTTCTGAGCCCCATCTAGGGTCATCCCTTCCAAGTCTTTGTCCTCCCAGCGGCTTCAGACCACCCCCGGATCTGCCCCATTCAGTAGCTCCTGTTCCAATGGTGCTTCAGTAATTTCCCTTCCCCTAATTCCTGCCTCCCTTTCATGTCTCTGGACTCCTCCATGGTACTCCAACTGTACCCCAGAATGCTAATCATCCAAAAATCTCCCTGGAGCTGTTAGCTCAGAGATACCTCTCCAAGAGCCTTTTCACCTGAAGTTCCAGCCCCTGTCTAAAGACTCCCTTCTCTATATCTGGCCCCATGCCCTTAGCTTCTCTATCCATAATCTACCTCAAACTTCTGCCATCCAGAGCTTTCTCTACTGGGGAATATGCAGGTAACCCTCTCCCAACTACAAACTTCCTGTAGGATCAGTTTCCTCCACCAGGAGACCTCCCACCCAAAATTTTGGTCTCCATCTAATGGGAGCATCTATGTTTTTAGACTTTTCCTAGGTCCCCTACTATCTCCCAGAATAGTCTCTTGATGCATTCAGTCAGTGTATCTTTCCAGGGGCTTATCTGCCCAGATACCTGTCCAGGAGGTTCCCTAACATCATATTCTTGTCCCTCTTCTGGAGAGGCTTAACTAGGTCTCTGGCCCCTTCACCAGTATCCTACTCTTCATCTACCCTCTATCCCCCCACTTGTCCTCAGGCTTCTGCAGTCATTGGATTCCTTTCTCCTATTCTATGGAATCCCCTAAGACATGGCCCCATTCTTCCCTGGCACCCAGCATCTCTTGTGGCCACTGGGAAGGTGGTTCAGGGGTCATACCTTCTGGAAATCTTTCTTGGAAATGAGCCCACGGGGATCAGTAACATAGTCCTGGAAGGCCTCAGAACCCACAATATCCTTCAGTTTTAGGAACATGTCAAAGAATTTGAGGATCATCTCTACATTGGAGGAGGATTCCACCAACATGTCCACCATCTGCCTGGCAATTGTGCCATTGACCACATTCCCTGGGAAGGGTGGGGGACAAAGGGCAGGAGCGTTAGAGTGAGAGGGGGTATGAGGAGGAGGAATGGGACTGGAAGGGCCCTTGAATTCAGTACCCTCATTTTCCAGAAGGGGAAACCACTCAGAGTGGTTATAAGGTCACAAGGAAAAGAATCAGAATTTAAAACCAGGACCTCAGTTTCCAAATCCAACCCCTTTTCTATCCATTGCCATCACCCTCTGCCTGCTGGTGCTTCATTATTCTAAAGGGACAAGCAGGGGTCCCCCCACCTTCTTTTAAGATCCAACCAGGATAAGAAGGCTTCCTCCTATGCTGAGGATTTCTCCTGGGCAGTCTCGATTGGGGAGATTTTGGGTGGTTTTGGTAGTAAGGACCACGTGGGGAAGGAGAAAGTTTTGGGAAGAGCTCTCTGTGACTGGTGTATTTGACAAGGGTCTCAGAGAAAGCTTCTGAAGACAGTACCAAGGGAGATGGGGTTCCCCCAGAAGAGTATCTTTAGGGGATATCTAGGAGGAACCTTTGTATGAGGATCTCCATGGGAGAGCCTATGAAGATGAGGTTCAGAGGTTGGTTTCTGGCCTGGAATCTCTCTCTGCAGGAGGTTTTCAAGAGGGGAAGAATCTCAGAGGTCTTTATAGAGGGGGCACTTTTGTGGGAAGGGGGAGTTCTCCGAGGAACCTCCGATGTGGTAGGATTTCCAAAAGGGGACAGCTCTGGGAAGTGACGACATAGGCTGGAATGTAAGTGCTTTGAGAAGAGAGCTAGTAGTTTAATACCCAAACACAGTAATCTCTTAATACAATGCTTATTCAAACATTTTTAAAGTCCCTAGTGAGCCAAACTATTAAATCACACTGTGCTAAGCTGCTAGACTGATTATCATGGGAGGAGATTAAGCTGGAAAAGGCTCTTTTGGAGGGATTTCAATGTCTCTGGCAGAGGTGGTTTTGATTGGGGTTGGGGAAGGGATCTTTGTCTTGGGGGAATTTCTCTGGCATGGGAGCTTTTGGGCAGGGTTTCGCACAGGCGCCTCATGGTGGGCATCTTCAGGCTCACCTTCCAACAGAGACAGCAACATGACAACCATATCCTTCTGCAGATCCAGGAGTTCCTTCAGCAGCTCAATCTGGCTCGAGTCCTAGGGACAGCCCCCCCATCCCCACATGGCCAAATCACTTAACAGTTCAGAGCTTCTGTCTTTGAATGCTAAGTCAACCGCTTGGCACTGGTCCTCTTTAACCCTTAACCTGGTCCTTGGGTTCCTAGTTTGAAATATGGTCTTCTCCTAACCTCTGTGGAGGATTTAGCCAAGAGCTGAGAGTGAGTGAGTGGGGGGGGGGAGGAGACACAGAGACAAAGAGAGACAGAGAGAGACAGAGAGATAGAGACAGAGGCAAAGCTCAGGATGATAGTTACAGAAACATAAGGAGATAGAGATGGGAATGTAGAGAAACACAGCAAGACCCAAAACTGATGAGAAAGATGGCAAGATAGAGAAATAAAGATAGGGTCAGGTTCAGAGGGAGAGGGACTTATGGAGAGACTGAGAGATGGGGACATACCCAAAGAGCAGGCCTAGAATGAGGCAGTTAGCTTGTGTGTACTGAAAGTTGGACCCAGCTTCCACAGCACCCCCTCTCTGACCTCTCCAGGTCAAAGAAACCAAGAGGTCATCCATCAGACCTCCAAGGAGCCTCTGGAGCAGAGGCAACTTGGAGTATGTGGGGCAGATGAGCATAAGGGGGCAAAAGGAAAACAGGACCTGGGTGGGGTGGGGGACAAGCCAAACAGAGGGGATGTGCTGTGGGCCCAGTGAAGGGGAGGTGGGAAGTGGCTGGGTAGGAAGCAAACAAATCAAAGAATAAATCTCAAAGGGGGAGAAATCTGGCCAGTTGAGGATGTATCTACTAAGGGAATATATTCAGAGGAGGGAAAGGGGGCCTAGAGAGGAGTCTGATCAGTACTGATGAAGGGAAGATTCATTAATACTGATGAAGGGAAGTCTAAAGGAAGGATGGAACCCATTGGATGGGAAATGGACCAGATAGGAAGAAAGCCCCTGGGAGTCAATCAGGATGCAGAATAAGGCCAGTTCAGGTGGAAAAGAGCCTAATCAGGGAAAGCCCCACCTGTGCCAATTTCATTATCATGTGGGCAAAAACGTGGAGGAAGCCGACCACGGCGTCCCATAGGCGGCTGTGGGCCAAGCTCTGCTGGTTTCCTGTGCATGGACCCTGTGGGAAGACATAGAACTGATTCAGGATTTGTCTATCCCACCCCCCTCCTCCATCAATCATGAACTGAGACTCCTAAGAGCCAACCTTCTCATTTGACTGATGAAGAAGGTAAGACCCAGGATGAGGGAAATGGTAACACCAAGGTCACCCAGGCTCTAGATTCAACCAGGATCTTCAGATCCCTTTTTGCCATACTATAGAATTCACCATGATTTAGCCAATATTTCATAGGTATGTCCATTGTCTAGGTTGGGTCAGGGGAGGATAATGGGACCTGTGTCCTGCCACCTTTCTTTCCTCCCCTTCCTGGTGATTATAAGGATCTTGTCCTTTAAACAACTGAGTTGGACTGTCCAAGGCAGAGGAGATAGGGCCCAAGGCAGAGCCTTTTGTTAAGGATCAGTAGAGGCATGCTATCCCACTATGAGACAGAGACTGCTAGCTTTGGAGGAGACCCTGCCTTCCTACAGATTGCCATTCCCTGTTCCCTTCTTCACCATTCATGAAACAAGGGGCTTCAATCGGTTGGTTTCTAAGGCCCCTTTTATGGTGGCATATGGAAGGTGTTGAATAAATATTTATTTCCCTTTTTTTCTGCTTAACAAATGAACATTTGATTGGATAACCTCCTATGAAATACGCAGTTTCTAGTAGAAAGAACATTTTTATAGATATCCAGAGATGCTGACTCAAGTCTGTACTCTGTGAGACCTTGGACAAATCTTTTCTCATTCCGTGCCTCAGTTTCCCCCCCCTCTGTAAAAGTGATACCTGTGGTCCCTTCCAGCTTCTAATCTTATGTTCTTCCTGGAGGAGATATCTTGTAACCAGAGCCTAGAAGACCAGGAGGGGCTGAGAGTAGGGTCATGGATAGAAATGGAATGAGGTGGGTTACCTGGATGTACTCTGTGAGGCTGTTGAAGACCTGCTTGGCCACAGCCATGGCTTTGGAGAAGTTTCTTTTCCCCTGTTCTTCAATCACATCCTTCCCGGAGTAGTACCAGTAGAAGTCACTGATGGATTCCTGAGGGCGGCAGTTGGTAAGTGGTGACAGCCCCAGGGCCCTGGCCCCTCTAGCTGCCCTCTCCGCATCACTTGGGATGCTCACCTGGAGCCTCAGCAGGTAATCCACGGTACAGATAATGATGTTGATGGTGGTTGTGTTCCCTGTCTGTGTCCGGAGGTAGTTCTGAAAGTCTGGGAGTGATAGATAAATGGCTCACATTTCTATTGACTTTTTTCTTTTAGGTTTTTTTTTGCAAGGCAAATGGGGTTAAGTGGCTTGCCCAAGGCCACACAGCTAGGTAATTATTAAGTGTCTGAGACCAGATTTGAACCCAGGTACTTTTGACTCCAAGGCTGGTGCTTTAACCACTATGCCACCTAGCCGCCCCTTCTATTGACTTAAGTTTTAAAAACATCTCCCTCCAATCCAGTTAGTCACCAAGTCTACTTAATCTAATTCCATCTCTCCCCAAATCCTGCTGTGAGAACAATAGCCAAAGGGTCTTGGGTCTCCTGCCTCCAGCCTCTTCCTTCTCCAGTCCTGCCTCTACCTCCCCCGCCCCCCCCCCCCCCCCCCCCCAGAGCTTTGCATTTCCTTAGCTGTGGACACTGCTGTTTCCTCTTAGTAAGACTAGAATGTAAGCTTCTTGAGGACAGGGACTGTTTGGTTTTTACCTTTCCCAGCACCTAGCACAAGGTTTGGCAGGCCATTAGAATTATATGAGCGTTAGAAGGTACAACTCTCATGGACTGATTAACCTTTATAGCTCCTGTGAGCCTATGCTCTGGTGGGACCTAATCAGTCCTTGCTGGATCCAATTCTGCATCATCCCATTTGATGGTCACAAATGCTTGTGAAGTAGGTATCAAACAGATGGGAAAATGGGAAAGTGATTCATTGAGGTTCACATAACCCATAAGAACCAGAGCTGGTGCTCTCAGATCATAGATCAGAGGAAGACCAAAGAGGCTATAAAACAGGTCACCCAGGGCCCTGCCAACTCAATGACCGTAGGAGGGCCCAGAGCTGGGACTTGACTCCGAAGCCCAAGGCTTCATCCCCTATACCCACCAGGCTCAACCCTTCCAGGTCCCACCCCTCCTAAGACTCACTCCCTCTCCATCCTCTCTTCCCCTCCTTCTCCTTTTCCTCTCACATACTAACCATTATTATGGCCTTCACACAGCAGCTGCAGAAAACGGAAGAGATCTTGGGTGAACTCATCGTCCGACATCACTTTTTCTCCTGGGCAGAGAGGGAGGGAGCGAGGGCCCTGCTGGGTCAGCCTGCTGTGGGGCAAGGCCCCCTGGGGAACAGGCATGCAGAAGGCCCATGCACACAGCACACCAGGGTAGGGAGAATGGGCGGTGGGGAAGGAATGGAAGTAGGGCTGACCGCCACTCATGCCTGGGTAGACCTGCTGTGACTTCTGTGGGACATCATAGAGCTGTGACTTCGTGGAGTTAGTGATGTCAGAGTCATAGGGCTGCAGGGTCTATGACATCATAGGATGGGTGATTTCAAGGATTGTGACTTCACATAGCCATAATGACCTGAGAGTTGTGACCTCAGGATTTATAACATCATAGGTTGGGTGATTTCAAAGGTTGTGATCTCACATAGCCATAATGACCTGAGAGTTGTGACCTCAGGGTTTATGACATCATGGGATGGGTGAGTTCAAGGGCTGTGACCTCACATAGCTACAATATTCTCAGGGTTTATGACATCATGGGATGGGTGAGTTCAAGGGCTGTGACCTCACATAGCTACAATATTCTCAGGGTTTATGACATCATGGGATGGGTGAGTTCAAGGGCTGTGACCTCACATAGCTACAATATTCTCAGGGCTTATGACATCATGGGATGGGTGAGTTCAAGGGTTGTGACCTCACATAGCTACAATATTCTCAGGGCTTATGACATCATGGGATGGGTGAGTTCAAGGGTTGTGACCTCACATAGCCACAATGACTTCAGAGTCCAGGATATCAGGGCTGATGATATCAGTGCCAGTGATGTCATACAGTCAAGGTGGTTGGTAGAAAGGACCCAGAGGCCTAGATCTCCAGGGTTTCTATGAGGTGGGGATTGGACGGGTTGGGATAGAGGAGCAACGCTGCGCAGCTGAGGTGGATGGGGGTGAAGAGGTGTGGGTAGGTGGGCACATTGGGGTCTAGAATGTAGCCAAACAGGTTGAATGGGTGGGAGGGGTAGGGAGGGCGGCAGGTGTCAACCATGGGCTAATCAGAAGTCTGCCAACCAAGCGGCAGGCCACAGGGGAGGGCAAGGGACAGGGAGAATGAAAAATAAGCCAGATTATAGATGGAATGCTAGAGCAGGCGCAGAGGGCACCCCCCCCCCAACCCAGTCAAAAGGGACAGGCCAATGGCAACAATCCAGCTAGGAGAACTGAGAGCTTGGATTGGAATGGCCACCAATCAGAAGAACTGGAGCTTGGAGCAGTTGGAGTCTAGGGGAGGGCATCCCTGCCTGTCCTGGGCCAGCTGATTCAGGGACCCTATAGTAAGCAAAGACCCCTCAGCCCTCAGTCCTGCCCTAACACCCTGCCCTGGATCCTGCCTCTTGTCCCATCCCTTCCCAGGTCCTGATGTCTGTTCTCTGGTCCCTGGTCTCTGATCCTGTCCCTGGTTGGCCCGGGGTAGGCAGGAGGAAGGAGGGTTAGCAGAGCAGGATGGCACACGGGACTGTGGGCAGGGGAATTACCGTTCTCGCGATTGATGACTGAGGCAGCCGGACAGGATGGGAGGAGGGAAGAATGGGGAGCGAGGGAAAGGCAGAGATGTGGAGAGAAAAGAAACAGAAAGAGACAGACATAAAGACAAGACATGGAGAAACAGGCAGTGACAGAAACAGAGGGGCCAAGTCAAAGGGCAGGAAGAGCCAAGGAGAGACAGTCATAGAGATTGAGAGACAGAGACAGAAAAACAGATGGAGAGACCCAGACGAGAGAAGTGAGCAGGGATGGAGATGCAGGAGAATTGAGGGAGAAAATGGCAGAAAGAGGACAGAATCAAGCAGGAGATGGGAGGTGTAGAGACAGAAACAGGAGAGGAGGGCAAGTTGGGAGAGGTGATGGGGATGAGGGGAAAGACAGGAACAGGGGGAGAGATTGGTGCGGATGGAGAAGCCATGAGGAGGTCAGGTCAGGGGTCAGGGAGAGAGGTGAGTACCACACATCACAACACAGCAAAGAGGAGACTTGATTAACTTGGATTAGGGGCATTAATGGGAGTGGGAAACAGCAACCCAGATGGGGAGGAAGGAGGAGGAGAAGACCCGGGGTGGGGGGAGGACCCTTGAAGAAGGGGGAATAACCTTAGGAGAAGGGGTACCCAAAGGAATGAGGGCCCATGGGGAGATGAAGGGGTTCCCTGGGATGGGGTGGGGGGTTCCTTGTAGTTAAGAGGGGCCCAGGAGGGAGATAGAGGTTTTAAGAGGAAGGGAGGTTACTTAGGGTTAAGGAAGGGGAATCCCAAGGGAAGGGGGGGGTCCCAAGGATAGGGATGGGAAGGGGGCTCACCAGTCCCTTCCTCGGTCACCATTCCAAGTCCCTCTGCCTTGTTCTGCCTCTCAAAGGCATTCAGATCCAGAACACTTGTGGGAGGGAGGTGTACAGAAGGGATTCAGGACAGGAGGTCTATGTGAGGCCCTAGCTCAGCCCCTAGGAGTCCCAGTTCCTTTTAGCTCTCTCTCTGTCTCTCTCTGTCTCTCTGTCTCTCTCTCTCTCTCTCTGTCTCTGTCTCTCTCCCCCCCGTGTCTCTCTCTCTGTCTCTGTCTCTCTCCCCTCCTCTGACAATCCAGCCCCTCCCACCCACCTTTGCCCATAGGACAGACCTGCATGTCTGCATCAGGGCCTGGATACTCTGGAAGAAGCCAACCTCCTTCTTGTCCTTTAGATAGTCCAGCATCTTCTGCAGGAGACAGAGAAGCAGGAGGGAGGGTTTCAAGTGGGCAGCCAGGATCTGCCCCACCTCAAACCCATGAAGGAGTCACAGAGTGGGAAGGCACTCCTGAGATCATCTGGTCCACCCCATTCCTTGATGAGCAGGCATCCAGCCCTCACCTGACAACCCCCAAGGAGGGTCATCAGTCATATACCCCCATCCCTAGCTTCTCCATACCTGTTGCACCTCCATGTTGCCACCATTGAGGATGGAGATGCCCAATTTCAGGGTAGATGATACCATGACTCCTGGCTCCCCTACCAGAGGATAGCATCCACTCAGAACCTAGGCCTGGTCTGTCCTCCACCCACAACTCCCATGGTTCAGGGAACTAGTGTCCAAGACACTGGCAGAGACAAGTCTGAGAGGGACCTGAATGAATGGGGGGTGTGAGGGATCGAATGTAAGAGGAAGGAAGAAAGGAATTAAAGCAGCTCCTTGTGCTAAGACTTTTATAGATACTGTTTCATTTAATTGTCAAAACAACCCTGTGAGACAGGCCCAGCACTTTCTGGACTCTCTCCACTTTTGTCTTGGGACCTCCCACAGCTACCCGAGAGTCTGGGCCTGGGTGCTGAGAAAAAGATTGTTGTTTACTAGATTAATTGGTTGATGAGGGGAGAGATGAGTTTGAGAGAGCTCAGGGTGCCAGGGTGAAGGGCAGTGAGAGCGCAAAGGCAGAGATGAGGAGAGATCTGAGTGAACAAGGCAGGGCAGGGTGCTTGGACATAGGGGAGCAGGGCTGCGCAGACCTTTGCAGGCACTAATCATTTGTAGCACCATCTCAGCAGCCCCTCGGTTGTGTAGCCTTGACTGCTGGTAGAGCAACTTCTGCTTTTCCATCTCCTTTTCCTGAAGGGATGGGGAGGGGAGGATGGAGGGACAGGATCAGCATCTGCTCTCCTCCTTGGAGAGTTGCTCCCATCCCTGTTCCTCCATACCTCGAATGAGGCCTCAACCTCCTCTTCAATAGATTCTGCGGGTTCTTCTCCCTCTTCCAAGTGGCAGCTCTAGATGGGGAAGAATCAGGGAGTGAGAAGGGGGATCTTGGTGCCCTTGGCCTCTGGCAAGGGGACAGAGGTCCCCCCTTCCCAAGGCAGCAGCAGAGTGTGGCTAGGGGAGGAAGGACTTGATTGGATGAAATGGGAGGCTTACCTTGGCCATAATGTCCGCATACGCCATATACAAATAGTCCTCATCTAGTTTGCTGGAAAAGGATTAGGATGGAAAGTCAATTAGGGTGTCTCTCTAGGATATAGAGAAAGGTCTTCCAAAGGAATGGGGGACCTTTCTAAGGCAATGGGTAGATCTCCCTAGGCTACTGGGGGCTCCAGAGGATTTTGGGGGGGGGTCTCTCCAGTGTATGGGGCAAGATATAAAAGGAATAGTTGCAATGTATCTGGGATGGGTAAATAGCATGAACACAGAGAAGGAAAACATCTATATAGGAAAATACTAAGTAAATTGGAGGAAAGGGAAGGGCTATTCCAGTGTATTATCATCTGAGTGGAGCCTTAAAGGAAGATAATAGGATTCTAATAGGTGGATATGAAAAGGAGTATATTCTAGGCATGAGGCACAGTCTGGTTAAAGGCCTGGAATTGGAGAATGTATGAAGTAGATGGAAAATGGGCAAGAGGACAACTCTGACGGGAACATAAAATAAGAGAGAGTAATGTTCAATAAGCCTGAGGAGGGGTTTTTGGAAGAGATTACTTGGAGCATGGGGAGAGGCAGGAGGAAAGGGGGGAAATTAGTTCTTAGGGTGAGTATTTAAGTATGGGGGAAGGGATGGCCTCAAAATATTATAGATGTCCTGGGGTATGGAGTCAATCTCTCTGAGGAATTTGGGGGCTGAACTTCTGCAGGTACTCCATCTATCTCTTGAGGATTTGTGGACTCTCTTTGGGGTTTCCTTTGGTTCTTTCTGGGTCCTGGGAGAAGGGCAACAGGGGGATGATTCCTCAGGGTCTCACCTCTTTTCTGTCAGGGCTGTTCGGCTAAAGTGTAATACTAGTTGGTGAAGAGGGTCTGGCTTCTTTTCCTCTTGTTCTTCTTCCTCTTCTTCCTCCTCCCCAGCTTTCTTTAAGGTGAGAGCAGGGATGGGACACATTGGGGAAGGGATGCCAAGTGGTCATCCTTATCCCACTGATATCCTCTCCCATTTTCCTATCTCCCCTACTCTGACTCTGCCACAAGTCCCACCCCCCCACCCATTGGACTCCCACTTACAGAGAGATCATCAATCATTCGGTCCTCAAAGCTGTGCTCCTCGGTCAGTATCCATGCTGCTTTGTAGGACTCCAAGAACATATTGCTTGCACGATGCCTGTGGGACAAGGTTGAAGGTGGGAATGGATGGGTGGCTTCTAAGAGAAGTTCCCACCTTCCGATTTCCAGCCTTTATCCTTTTTTTAGGTTTTTTTTTTTTAGGTAATTATTAAGTGTCTGAGACCGGATTTGAACTCAGGTACTCCTGACTCCAAAGCTGGTGCGTTATCCACTACACCACCTAGCTGCCCCCGCCTTCATCCTTTTTTAAAAAAAAGATTTTATTTATTTTGAGTTTTACAATTTTCCTCCAATCTTACTTCCCTCCCTCCACCCCCCACAGAAAGGCAGTCTGTTGGTCTTTACATTGTTTCCATGGGATATATTGATCCAAATTGAATGTGATGAGAGAGAAATCATATCCTTAAGGAAGAAACATAAAGTATAAGAGATAGCAAGATCGGACAATAAGATATCAGGTTTTTTCTAAATTTAAGGTAATGGTCCTTGGTCTTTGTTCAAATGCCACAGTTCTTTATCTGGATACAGATGGTATTCTCCATTGCAGATGTCCCAAATTGTCCCTGATTGTTGCACTGATGGAACAAGTGAGTCCAGCAAGGTTGATCATCGCCCCCTTGTTGCTGTTAGGGTGTGCAGTGTTTTTCTGGTTCTGTTCAACTCATTCAGCATCAGCTCATGCAAATCCCTCCAGGCTTCCCTGAATTCCCATCCCTCCTGGTTTCTAATAGAACAATAGTGTTCCATGACATACATATACCACAGTTTGCTAAGCCATTCCCCAATTGAAGGACATTTACTGGATTTCCAGTTCTTTGCCACCACAAACAGGGCTGCTATGAATATTTTTGTACAAGTGATGTTTTTACCCTTTTCCATCATCTCTTCAGGGTATAGACCCAGTAGTGGTATTGCTGGATCAAAGGGTAGGCACATTTTTGTTGCCCTTTGGGTGTAGTTCCAAATTTCTCTCCAGAAAGGTTGGATGAGTTCACAGCTCCACCAACAATGTATTAGTGTCCCAGATTTCCTACATCCCTTCCAACAATGGTCATTATCCTTTCTGGTCATATTGGCCAAGAAGCTTTAATCTGCATTTCTCTAAGTAATGATTTAGAGCAATTTTTCATATGACTATGGATTGCTTTGATCTCCTCATCTGTAAATTGCCTTTGCATATCCTCTGACCATTTGTCAACTGGGGAATGTCCAGCCTTTATCCTTTATTGATATGTCAGTTTATCTTGCCCCCCCCCTCACTCCAGCCCTGGCAGTCTCTCTTCAATCACTCACTCCAGCCCTATCTACTCTCTCTCTCTCTCTCTCTCTCTCTCTCTCTGGTGAGACTATGGAGTTAAATGACTTGCCAAGGTCACACAATTAATAGGTATTAAGTGTATGAGGCTGGATTTGAACTCAGGTTCTCCTGATTCCAGGGCTATTGCTCTATCCACTGAGTCATCTAGCTGCCCCTATGCTAGCTTCTCTTGAATCTCTAGCCATGTCAATCTTTCTCAGTCATATCCACTGCCTCTCTACCCAAATACCATTTTGATAGCCACTGTTCTATCTCTTATGCTGCAGAATTATAACCTTTTTCTGTCTCCTGAATTTTCCTATCTCTTTATCACTCTCATTTTCTGACCCTATCTCCCTACTCCTCAGAATGGGGAAAGCACAGTTGGATCCTGAATTGAGTAGCTCTGATAGGAATTCAAAGTTAAGCTAAGACCTGTTTAAGATTAGGAAACAGTCTACTCTTGTCCCTGCCTCTCCCTCAGTATCCCAATCCCCTGTCCTACTTGGGATCCTTCAACTTTCCCTGGCCACCCTTTTCTCCCAGGCTTCCTTACCGGGGCAAGTTGTATAAGGGTGTCATGCGGAAACAAGCCACGACAGCCCGACGACGCTGTTTCGAAAGGAGCTTGTGCCACACAGCTTTCTTGGACTTGTAGGGGTGCTCTGTCTGTTGGAAGAGAAGGGAGGGGTCAAGAACACTCCCAAACTCATCATCTCTCCAGAGTCCATGGGGCAGTGAAAAGAGCATTATATCAGTAACCAGTTGTATAACCTTGGGCCTATTTCCTAACCCTTTCTAGGCCTCAGTCTCCTCTGTTGGAACAGATGATTCTAATGTCCCTTCCAGATCTAAGTCTTTTATTCTGTGAAATCCATTTAGGCCATCTTTTATCCAAACCTGGATTTCTGAGACCAGTTCTTCCCTTTTTGAGGCCTAAGTCCTTCCCCAGAGAAGGTCTTCCCCTTCAGAGCTCCATCCTACCTGTTCCAGATGGTAAAGCACTGCTGATACTTCCTGTACCCGTCGAACAATCTTCTCAGGGGCATCAGCATCCTCAGCCCGACCGGGTAGACCCCGGTATAGGGCCATCTGCCAGCGCAGTGATGGGGAACCCTCACTCTAGGAAAAATAGATGGACATTTTGTAAAGAGTTTCTAAGGATGGCTCTAGCCTGACACACTCTGCCTCCCAACCTACCCCTTATAACCTGCCCCTGCTCCAGCTCCAGTACTGGCTTTATCAATACCTTTCCCTGAAGGTGAAGATTATTCTGCAGAAATTCCCGAACTTCTTCATCTGTGTCTTTCTGAGGAGAAAGATGTGTGGAGGAAGGCAGAGTCAAACTGAAGAGTTCCCGGCTCTCCACTTCCTCCCCTAATTCTCAAAGGGACAGGGATCTAGAGAATCTTTGGAGAATGGGAAGAGTCAGAAAATTCATGAGGCAGAGGGGGTGACCAGTGAATGATCCAGGAATCAGAGTGTGTTTGTGGGGATCAATGAATATTCAGAGAATAGTCAGAGGAGTGAGAGATGGGCCAGGTCTCAGACAGAGATCATTAAATGGTCGGATATTGATTAGAGGGGTCAGTGAATAGCTAAAAGGGTCAAATATTGGCTAGAAAAATCAGGGAATGGTTGACAATTGGTGAAATACATGTCAAAGAGGTCACTGATTGGTCAGTGGAATCAGAGAATGGCCATAGGGGTCAAATAATGATCAGAGGGATCAGAGATAGATAAGATACTGACCAGGGGGGTCAGTGAATGAACAGAGGGGTAAGAGGTTAAAAAGGTCACTAAAATATCAGAGGGTAAGTAAATGGTCACAGAGGTGTGTGATATCACATACTGGCCAGAGGGAACAAGGAATGGATAAGGGGTTAGAGGGGCTAGAGAATGGCTTGAGGAATCAGAGATAGCAATCAGAGACACTTCAATGAATTATGAGAAAGTTCAGAGAACGTGGGAGTGGGTACCAGGGCATAACGAGTCTTGGCCAGTGCGATGAGGTCCTGGTCAGTGGGTGCACACATGTTCAGTCCAATGGGAAGCATCTTCTTGAGAGTAGCCACTATCAGAGAGGTCTGGACGGAATATCGGTCCCCCCGACGTTTCTTCTTTGTTCTCTCCTGATCGGAGCCTCCTGACTGCAGGTTGCACATGTCTCAGAGATCAGAGACCTCCAAGCTCCCCCCCAAGATCCCCATCTGAGAACCCATCTCCCCAAGCCTCCCACACTCTTTGTTCCCCTAGGTTCAGTGTTTCCAAGAGGTCATAGCTCCCTCACCTCCCAAACCCAAGAAAGATCAAGTTGTCCAGTTGAGGCTTCCCTGACCACAGCCCCCAAGATTGACCCAAGTGCAGAGACATGGAAGAGACAATGGTGATACATACAGAAGACATGCAGACCTGGGGGGAACATGGAAAGACCAACATGGGCTAAAGGGATGTGAGAATATGGAGAAACAGAGATACAGAAAAAAGGGAGATAGAAAGACAGAGCAACATGGAAGGTAAAGAGCAATCTGATGCAGGGGATATAGACTTCTGGATGTATTCAAGATCATACATGAAGATGCCAACACCGACATGGAGGCTTTAGGCCTCCAGCATGGACCCATCATGCCTGCCCTTCTATGGGGCAGCATGCACATGCCCCCCTCCCTTCCACTCCCCAGGCCCCAACAGCCACTCCTCTCCAATCCCAGATGCTCTAGAGTAGCAAAGAGAATTTTTTTTTTTTACAAAGTAAAAAAAAAGGTCAAATTGCAAGAAGCTAGAGACTTAGGGAGGAGAAGTAGGGGAGAGGGCTTTTGTGGTTGTGGCAGTGATGGTAGTGGGGAATGCTGTGGTGGGGCAGAGGGGGGAAATACAATACAACATGGGGAATAGGTTCTTGGTGGGGGACCTGAGGAGGCAAAGGAGACTGGGAGAAGGATATTTGGAGAGAAAATTGGAACTAAAGGATCATCGGCAGGAGTTCAAAGGGATTGGAGGCCAGGAAGACTGGGTAGGTGAATGGTGTTGGCAACAGGAGACAGGAGATTGGGTAATGAGGAACCTGGAGGTTCAAGCCTTGGTAAGGGTAGGGTCTGGGAGATGACAAGTGTTGGGAATAGGAGAGTCAGGTAAGGTGGGAGATAATAGGAGCAGAGGGGATTGGGGCTGGGGGATTCAGCCATCTAGCCATGCTTTGAGACCCCTAGGGTGAGGGGGGGGAGTGCTGACCTGTCCATCTCCCGCCTGCTCCAACCGGGCAGAGATAGAGACAGAGACATGGTTACCCCCTTGAAATTCCCAATCATCCCCTGCCCAGGCCCACTCCTTATAGAAGTAGATTAGGGTTGGAAGGTGACAAAACTACATTGCTGGGAGCCTGGAGACCTAGGTTCTAGGCTCACTTCTGTCTATCAGGGCAAGATATCCTTTCTCTCTCTGGACCTCACTTTCCCACTCTATAAAATAAAGTGGGGGAATGGATTCAATGACTTTTGAAAAATTCTGATGTTCTATGTCCTAGGGCCCTACCTGGCTCTGACATCCCTGCTGTAAGGGTTCCTTCCAAATCTGCTTACATTCTTTTTTTTTTTTGCAAGGCAAATGGGGTTAAGTGGCTTGCCCAAGGCCACACAGCTAGGTAATTATTAAATGTCTGAGACCGGATTTGAACCCAGGTATTCCTGACTCCAAGGCCAGTGCTTTATCCACTACGCCACCTAGCCGCCCCTCTGCTTACATTCTTAAATCCTTCCCTGTCCTAACTTTCTTTATTTGGAGTTCTCTTTTATTTCTAACATTCAAAATTCTATGATTTTGAGCTTTGCTTCCCCTAAGGATCCTTTGTTAGATGACAGTCACACAATTCAATTATATGGATGTATTAAGTCCATCCACAGAGGCCCTGTTGGTCAGGTGATAGATTCAACTGTCTCTTCTTTGTTGGTAATTCCTAGATCTATTTATCCAGCCCTTACCTGTCTCTTGAATTATATAGCACTATATCATTAACTACCTGGTTGGCATCTGGAACTGGATGTCCAAGAGGTATCTCTCAAATTCAAACTGTTTGAAACTCATTATCTTGCTTTCTCAACTCTCTCCACTTCTGAACTTTCCTGATACTGTTGAGGCCATCACCATCCTTGGTGGCATCCTTGACTCCTCACTCACCTTCTCCTCAATATATCTAATATATTTACAAATCTGGTCATTTATATCTTTACACTTCTTGTATTTGACCCTCTTTTTTTCCCCACTAACACATCACAGTCCTCATTTAGGCCCTTGTCACCTCTAGTCTAGATTCAAGTTCTCTCCCTACTCCAATCCATTCTCCACTCAGTTGCCAAGGGGATTTTCCTAAAGTCTGAGACTGTCCATGTCACATCCTCCCTCAAAAAACTCCAGTGGCTCCCTATTGCCTCCAGGATCCAGAGAAAAGTCTTTCATAACCTAGTTTCTTCTTTCATTCTACCCTTCCCCACATTCTATGACCTAACTACAATGGGCTCCTTGCTGATCATCATACAAGACTTTATCACTCAGTTCCATGCTTTTTCACTGATCATCTACCATATCTGGAATACTCTGTCCTCATATTTTCCTTTAAATTTCTCTGACTTTCTTCAGGAGGCCTCTCTAGTCTCCCCTGCTGCTACCACCTTCCTAAGTTTACACACACTCTCTCTCTCTCTCTCTCTCTCTCTCTCTCTCTCTCTCTATATATATATATATATATATATATATATATATATATCTTGTTTATCTATAGTTGCTTGTGGGTGGTCTCCCCCATTTAACTGTGAACTCCTTGAAGGCAGGGACCTTTTTTTGTCTTCTTTAACACAGTGCCTAGAAATTAATAGGTGCTTAATAATTGTCCATGGATTGATTTTGTTGTATCTGGAACTGGATGTCCTAGAGGCATCTCTTAGCACAAGATCAGCAGTAGATATTGAATAAATTTAATAAATTCCCTGACTGGGAAGGGAAGAGAACTGGGACAAAGGAAGGTGATGGGGAAAAAAGCTGAGGAGAAGGTGGAAGGACGGGAAGGAAGATTGGGGGAGGAAGGTCTGGGTCAGAGGGGCAGGAAGAGGTGGCAATCAGGCCTCCTTCCATTCCTCTGTTCCTTACCTTGGCCATCTTGCTCTTGCTATCTGCCGTCAAGAAGGACATGTTATTGATTTCATTCTGTACCACGAAGTTCTGTTCCTCTCTCTTGAAGTTCTGGGGATGGGGGAGAACATAGATAGAGTGATGGAGGTTCTTCAGATCTCAGAATGGCACAACCAGAAGGGAGCTTAGAACCCTGAACAGAGAGTGTTGGTATTCATAGGTTCCTAGGGGTCAGCTAACTTCAAGTCTGAGGACCCAAGAAGGGAAGAGACTTCATTAAGATTATACCAAGTCGGTGGCAAAGTTGAAACTCAACCCCAGGACTCTTAAGTCTTGGCCCAGAGTTTTCCCTTCCCTACCACAGTTGCTTTCCATCTGGAGTTTCAGCAGAGTGTCATGGGAGGGGGGGGAAAGCCAGGGAACAAATCCTTACATGAGACTTTGACCAGTAGATGAAGATTTCTGCTATCATTCTGAAGAGTTCTTCTGCATCAGGGTTGGGTTCTGTCAGCCAGTGGGCTCTGCAGGAGGGCGGAGAAGCAGAGAATTAAAGAGGCCAGGAAAGAGCAAAAGGCGTAAGGGTTGGACAGGGTTGGAGAGTTGAGTTCTTTTACAGATAGGGAAAATGAGGCCCAGAGAAATGCTATAATGGTCAGCCAGATCCTATCATTTTAAGTCATTTTTTAGAAGAGGAGAGAAGGGAGGAGAATCACACCAGGGTGGTCTCCAGGTATGATCCCCTTCCCTTCTTAACAGAGGTGGGCAGCCTATGGGTGTGGAATACTGTATCATGGTCAGAAATGGTTTTAGTGAAATGCCTTTTCCTCCTTTTAAAATCTTTATTATAAGGGATGACTGTCTAGAGAGGGGAGTGGAGAGAGATGTATTCAGGAAATGAATGGGATATTCATTATTTAAATATTTCAATCATGAATACTTTAAAAAGACATCAATGAAAATAACATTTAAAAGACTGTTGACCCTATTATAAAAGAAAAGTTTGGAGTCTTTCAAGAAGAAATTCTTAGCCTTCCATCCAAAGGTCTTTTCTACACTGACTGACTCTTCAAAGTATTTGGCAGGGGTTTTGTTCATCGGGAGGAACCCTCAGGAAGCAAGGAAATGACTTTTCTCGGATAAGGAAGGACCCATCCTTCAGTCCTTTGAAACATAGAACCCAGATGGATCTTGAGTCACATCAATGGAGATACTCCCTCTACTGGTGACCATATCATGACCCAATCCATGCTCTCATTCATGTCCTATACAGGAAGGACGCCCACTAGGCAGGATGCCTAGAAGAAGTTTTCCTCTCTGGACATCCCTATCACCTTGTTTTCTAATAAGCCCTGCTTCTATTCAAGTTGTCAGTCTTAGGAAAGATAGCTTTTACCAAATTTCTCTTGGATAATTCTTTGTTAGAGACATTGGGCAACTTATTTTGTGCCCACCCAACATGTGTCTCTCCAATACCCTCTGGGTGACCTGAAACTTTAATTCTTTGGAATTAATTGTGACCAAGATAATTGGAATAGGCAAGTGATTAAAGGCTTTGGAATTTTTGCTGAAGTGGCCTTCTGCCTAGCTAAGGACTGGAAGGCTTTTGATTCTAAAAAAAATATCCGGCATGAGTTAGGAGGTTATTTTTACTTTTATTACTTTAATGTCCACCCTAGTCCAGCTACTTGACCTATGACTCAGATCTGTTCATGACTAGGTCCTATTGGCACAGTGTTGGAAAGGGGAGAGGTTTGGTGTTTGGCGGGGAGGAAGACCAAGAAGAGGCAATGTTAAACAGCAGTGATTGCTAACAGTTGGAGTTCAGGCAAGAAGGTAGCTAGCGGTAGCTCCGAGGATTATCGGAGGTTAGAACTGGAAAGCAGTATTTGGGTACCCTTCATCAATTCAAATCTCCAGGCTCACATGAGCTATATTTCAGGATGCTGAAAAAAATACCAGCTAGGATTACTGAGCCACTGACAGTGATGCCTGGAAGGCTATGGAAAATGGGAGTGATGCCACAGGAATGGGGGACAAGAAAGAGAAGAGGGAGGGATGTACAGTAACTTGGCTTTGATTTCTGGGAAAAAAACCTGAACTGTATTATTAAAAATGGATAGTGAGCACATAGAAAAGTAAGAATCACAGAGAACCAGGATGACTTCATTAAGAATGGGTCATGGGGGGGTAGCTAGGTGGCACAGTGGATAAAGCACTGGCCCTGGAGTCAGGAGTACCTGGGTTCAAGTCCAGTCTCAGACACTTAATAATTACTTAGCTGTGTGGCCTTGGGCAAGCCACTTAACCCCATTTGCCTTGCAAAAACCTTAAAAAAAAAAGAGTAATCTCCTGAAGCACAGATCTGACCATGTTATCTCCTCTCCATAATCTCCAGTGGCTCCCTATTACCTCCAGGATCAGATACAAAATGCTGTTTGGCATTCAGAGCCCTTTCTAATCTAGTCCCTTCCTCCCTTTCCAACCTTCTCACACCTTACTCTCTACCATGTACTCCAGGCAAACTATCTCCCATTCTGTTGAGGCTCCCCCACTTCATCGCCTCTTCCTGGCTTTCTTCAAGTCCCAGATCAAATCCCATCTTCTACAAAGCCTTTCCCTATCTCCCTTAATGCTGATGTCTTCCCTCTGTTGATTATCTCCCATTTTCCTACATACTCTCTCCTTAGACTCTATGTTTCTTGAGGGCAGGGTCTGTCTTTTGTTTTTGTACACTCATGCTTAGCACAGTGCCTAACACACAGTTGTGCAGTCATGTTCAGATTTTTGTGACCCTGTATGGGGTTTCCTTGGCAAAGACACTGGAGTGGTTTGCCATTTCCTTTTCCAGTGAATTAAGGAAAACAAGGTTACATAACTTGCCCAGGGTCACATAGCTAGTAAGAGTCTGAATCTGGATTTGAACTCAGGTCATCCTGGAGTCCACTTTGCTCACTGAGTCACCCAACTGCCTCTCAGAATACAGTAGACACTAAATAAATGCTTATTGACAAGCCAAGGAATGTTCAGAAGAGGATAACACCATTTTCCTCTCAGTCATTTACTTTGTACCTTCAGAGAGACCCCTGACTCTTTCCTCTCCTTCAGCCCCCGTATCCCATGTTACCAGATGACATCGTTTCTACTTACATAGTATC
Source organism: Macrotis lagotis (assembly GCF_037893015.1). Taxonomy (NCBI): domain Eukaryota; kingdom Metazoa; phylum Chordata; class Mammalia; order Peramelemorphia; family Peramelidae; genus Macrotis; species Macrotis lagotis. The sequence continues at coordinate 901,463,889 of NC_133658.1, forward strand.
TCTGACACTTTGCCTAGATGATTACAATTGCATTCTAATTAGATTCCGATCTATCAATCATCATTTATTAAATGTCTTTTGTATACCATTCATTGTTCTGGAAGCTACAATGGTAAAGAATGATAGTCCTTGACCTCCAGGGGCAAGAAGACCAGTTTGGATGGAGCATTTTGTAATTTGTAATCTGCTTGGAATGATTCCCCTTCCCCCCACTTTTTAAGCTTCCTTTCATTTGTTGTCTTTTGAGGTGAAGTTAGGCCTGGAGTAAGAAAGACCCAAGTTCAAATTTAGCCTCAGACACTTATTAGTTGTGTGATCCTGGCTCAGGCACTTAACTTCTGGGTCTGAGAGACCCAGAGAACTAGTCCATTCACCTATCTATCATCTATCTATCTATCATCTATCTATCTATCATCTATCATCTTGTGCAGACACTAAAGAGGGGCTTGTGAGCAGAACCAGAGCTGAATCGAAATAAGATGCCTAAGTCCCATTTGGGAAATGCTCCCAATGATCCTGAAATATTCCCTGTAATAAAGCCCATCTTGTAAACACAAAGATTCTCCCATGGCCCTCCTTGACTTCAGATGGTGGAATACCACAAACTTGGAAGAAAAGCAGAGTGGTTCAATAGACTAAGAAGATGGATGGATGAACAAGCTGTTCTATATTATCAGTGATGACACACATGAAAAATGGTTTCAAGGCTGTCATCAAAGATTTTTCACTCTGAAAAAGGAGGTGAGTTGGTTACAGGGCAAAAACAAAAGGCTTTGGTGACATCTGTGGTTCGATAAGCAGATCATCAATGATGAAAAATGTGAATTAGCAGAATATCAATCATAAATTGCTATAGCCCTTCACTACAGAACCTGCCTGAGTGGCATCAAATGGATGGACAAGCTAAGTGAGTCTGAGGGCTTCCCACCTGAGGATTTCTGGGGGGAATGCAGAGCACAATTGCTGAAGATGAGAACAAGAGGACCATAGTTCTTGAACTGAAAGGGACTTTGAGCCCAAAGCACTGGGATTCAAACTCAGATCATTCTGACTAAGTCTGGTCTTCTCTCAGGTGAAAATGGATGGCAACCCATCAGGTGACCCCAGAGAAGTCACCAATGAAATAGAGGTAAGTGGGTGACTGGGCCTGGGTTCCTCACCAGGGAATGGTAGAGCTTGGAATGGGGAAGGGACTGACCGGTTGTTGTCCACATAGCGGATAAGTAGGGGATAGAGTGCGTAGAGGTCTCGGCAGAGGACAGAAAACTCATCTCGCACCAGGAGTTCCCCTTCCTCAGCTTCCGCCTTGGCCTCTAGCCTCAGTTGCTCTTCTTCTGCTACCACCTTCCCAGCTCGTTTTCGCAGTCGACCCACAGTTGGGATGAAATGAGACCGGAGCAGCTCAGGCCGAGCCCGGCTCACAATTGGTTGGGCAAATACTGAGGGTACATGGGGAAAGAGCTAGGTTAGTGAGGCTGAACCTGTAGAACCACCAGCTCTATCCTGGGGTCCTCAACCTCATAGCCCAGGTCATTAGGGATCTCACATACCCAGTCTCTGTCCAAACCTTTAGGAACCCCCAAATTCTGATTCCCAGGGACTTGGTCTCCTTGCCTTTAAGGAGAGTGGGATTCAGGGACCATCTCTTCCAATTCTCAAATTGTATTAAGGCCCAGAAAGAAAGTGATTTGTCCAAAGTCACACAGATGTTTAAGGATCAGAACCAGAACTACTAATTCTTTTCACTGAGCTTTGTTCCTTATCACTAGTCTTTGGAGACCCTTCCCATTCCCTTCTTCGGGGACTCCAGCCTTCCATTCTTACCCTCACATTCCTAATCCTTTTGTTTCAGCTCTTGGGAAGACTCCAGCCATCAATCTCAGATAAATGATTATCTACTCCAGCTGTTAGAAATCCCTGTCTCCCCATTCTGTCAGACCCTGGGGTACCCTACTCCAAAAGATGGCTCTCAAGGGACTCTGATTCCTTCTCATAGCTATGAAGAAAGGAGTCTTTTCAGCTCTCTACCTTTGATCCATAGGAATCCTTCCCCCTGAATATCCCACATCTAATCACATTCATAGGTCCCCAGAATCTTGTCCCTATCATACCTCCTCATCCCTTTTACCTATTCAAATCTCCCTCCACACCCACCCGCCAAGAGCTTCCTCCCCACCACCCACCTGCTAGGCGCTTCATCCACGAAGCTTCATCAATGCCCAAGTTGTTGACGATGATCCGGAGGATGTTTCCCAGGAGGGAGTTGAGGTGGTCTGAAGTGACATCCGTGCAGGGTGGGGGGCCCCCTGGAGGCTGTGAGCTGGGTATTTCAGGGCCCCGCTCCCACCATCGAGGCAGGTAGTTACAGAGCATTGGCAATGTGACCTCGATGACGTGGGGCATCTCTGTGTAGCGGGCACCCGACTCAGCCAGTCCCCCGATCTCTGCCATCAGATGCTTCAGGTCCGGGATATCAGGGCACATCTCCTCCACAGAACTGGGAAGGCCCAGGACTGGTGCAGGGTATGAGACCAACTTAGGGGGCTCTCCCAAACCCTAGTATCCCAACCCCATTGGGTTCCAAACCTAGGGCCACAGAATATTCTAGAATCTCAGGGATCCTGAAAAGAAATTCTCATTGCGATAGACTTAGCAGTGATGGGGAGCTCCTTACCTGCTATAATAGCCTACTCCACCTTGACATGGCTCTAAATATTTCTTGACCTCTTAGCAATTTAAACCCATCACCCCTAACTTTTTTCCTCTTTGATCACCCCAACAAGTGAAACCCTTTCTTTACAGGACAACCCTTCAAGTATTGTCATGTCGCCCTGAGTCTTCTCCAGGCTAAATATCCCATTACTTCACCCTAAACTCAAGACCCATGACCATTCCAGTAGTCTTCCTCTGGTTGTTTATCCTTCTATTAAAGTCCTTAAACTCAGAACTGAACAGTTTCCTGCTGATCTGTGGACTAAGGTAGAGGACAGTGGGACAGTCATCTCCAGAGTCCTGGAGGCTCAGTTTCTCCCAATGCGACCCATTTCAACATTTGTTTTTCCAGCTTTCCCAAACCCTCTAGGCACATTATAGACCTTACTGCACACTAATATCCCTACGACTTTTTTAGGTATCAAAGAAAAAGATCTGGGTTGGGGGGGGTAAGTGGTCTTAATGAACCACAAACTCAGTTAAATTCTTAGAGTTAAGAATACCACTAACTCCATCAGTTATTCAGACTGATACTTTCAGGAATCTGGCCTCTCACTCCGCTCTCCCTGAAGCCCTGCTCTCCACCTCAGAAGCAGAGGACTCCCAATCTAGCCCATGACTCTGATTCCATCAAGTCCTAAGGTTAGTAGGTTACTCCCAATCAGGTGACCTTTAAGTTCCCTTATCCCCAGAGTGACCCCCATTTCAACTTGAGGTTCTCCAAATTGCAGGGCCACCTCCCCCTCAAATCACTGATTTGGGTCATCCCCAAAACTCACTGGCGCGTTCCCTGGGAGATTTGGTGGTATAGACAGAGCAGGCATTGAATTCATTCAGTTGGGGTTCAAGGAAGGCAACTGGCATAGCTGCTGCCAGACGGGCAAGGCATTCTCCAAGTGCTGGACGCAACCTGACAGAGTGGGCAAGGGTGAGCAAGTGTGGGCAAGGTCATAGTCCCCCATTCCTTCATCAATCTTCACCCCTGAGGTTCTTCACTATCCAGCTCATCCTTTGATGAACCCCTAAACTTTTCCTTTCCTCTCCAATCTGTCCCCATTCCCCCTTCCCCTCCAATATGTCCCCATCCCTCTTCCCCCTTAATCTATCCCCATCTCTCTTTCCCCTCCAATCTGTCCCCACCTCCCTCTTCTCCTATAATCTGCCCCCTTCCCCTTCCCCCTCCAATCTACCCTCCCACCCTCCCTCCAGAACCAACCCTTTCTCTACTGACCCACCCCCTCTGCCTCTCCCAGACCCTTCATACTTTTCCACATAGGAATTCTTGGTGGTCCCCAGTGAGTAAATACTGCAAAGAGTTCGGTAACAGGAGACCTGGACATCGTCCACTATGTGGGAAGGATGGAAGACACAAGGGCAAAGGTCAGAGATCACCCTGGCTTCCTTTCCTTCCCATTGAATTCTTTTAGAATACTTGGACCTCGGATCTGGAGAGACTACAAGGCCATGGGGAGTGTGACTCCAGGGGCCAGGGTAGAGGCAGAGGACTAGAGTTCAAATCCTGCCCTTCTTTGGACCTCACACCCCTCCAAAACGAAGGAGGCAGTGGGATCCGGCAGCAATTGCTGAAGCAGGTGGAACTGGATTCAAAACACCCTGTTATTCAATGTTGCGAAGGGTCTTAAGCTAGTCCTTTCTTCTCCCTAGGCCACAGCATTTTCATCAACAAAATGAGGGAGTTGTGTTCCATGGCTTCATGGAACCCTCCCACTCCAAATCCCATGATTTTGTGATCTTTGACTCCAAACCCTCTTCCTTTATGATGGGGAAACCTACTCCAGCAAGAAGAATCATACGATCATAAATTTATAATTAAAAAGGACCCATGAGGTCATGGAACTGGAAGGGACCACCCTTCCTCATTTTACAAATGAGGAAACTGAGGTTCATGGAAGTTAAGTGACTTGTGGTAGAGTCAGGATTTGAAACCAGGTCTCCCTTTTATTTTTCTTCCTTGAAATGCTTTCCTCTAATTCCCAGCCCTCCCCATCATGGACCTCCTCCCTCCCCATAGAACCCCACTAATATCTGCCCCACCCTTGGACCCTAGGCTGCTCTCCCCTTAGGGCCCATTCAGGGCTGCCCTTACAGATGACATCATCTCCAAACTGGTGCTGGGCAATGTGTTGGAAGAGAGTCGTTAGTACAGGAAGCAGGGCCACAGTGGTGTAAGTGAGGTTCTGGCCAACCCCCTTGACTTGGGTCCGGGCCTGGGACACCTTGCCCAAGCGCAGGTTCTCCACCATCTTCTCAATGTCTTCTGAAGCGCTCTCAAAGAATGACCGGAGACCAGCCTTCACGATCTCGGGGCCTGACTTCATCACGGTCCTAGGAGAAAAAGGAAAGGGCTCAATGGTTTGAGGACCAGAGTTGAGGCCTTTGAGTCCAACCCCCTCATTTTACAGATGAGGAAACAGAGGCAAATGGATGTTAAATGATTTGCTTAGGATTGAACTCAGGTGTTCCCCGACTCCAAATTCATCACTCTAACCACTGTCACCTAGTCACCTCAATCATTTAGTCTAACAGGTCTCAAAATGTGATCCAGACCCTTTCAGAGAAACTTCAAGAATAAAAATGTTCATACTAATATTAAGACATAATTTGCCTACTAAAATAATTCTCCCTTTGCCAAATACAAATCTATAGGAAGCTAAATTTTCTTCAAATGATATATTTGTAAAGCTATTTGCAAACCTTCACTAGATTTTATTTTTGTTTTCTTTTTGCAAGGCAATGGGGTTAAGTGGCTTGCTCAAAGTCACGCAGATAGGTAATTGTTAAGTGTCTGAGGCAGGATTTGAACTCAGGTCCTCCTGATTCCAGGGCTGGTGCTCTATCCACTGTCCTACCCAGCTGTCCTGCTATTTGCAAACCTTAAAGTGCTATTTAAAGGCTGCTTATTAGTATCATCATCATCATCATCATTTGTTTATTTAAATTAAATCAACATATTGAAACAGATTAGATGCAGAAGCAAATATAAGAATCCAGCTGTCTTCTATTAAGGGTAACTCTCTTGAAAGAGATTTGCAAAAAGATATAAAACAGTCCCATTCTTCTCACGAAATATTCTTTGTTTTTTTTTAATTAAAAAAACATGTTATTGATGTTATCATGTAATGGTTTTTATGGTTATTTTAAAATAAGTTAATAAAAGCATATTTTTAAAATGTATCTGTTTTAATTTCCAATGTGATAAACATCAGAAGGTATAAGCAACAAAAACCCCTCTGAGGGGTGGGTTTGTCCTCAATAATTCTGAAGAGCATAAAGGGGTCCTGAGTCCTAAAAGTTTGGAAACAGTTGCTCTGGTCTAACGTTTCCTTCCTGGAGATTAGTGAAGCAAAAGACACGCAAGGTGAGTGATTTGTTCAAGGTCACAAGGGTGGGGAAATAGCAGACCAGCCTCCTGACTTCAGATACTGTAGACCAGAGACCCACAATTTCACTCACCTGTACTAGCCCTGTTTTTGGAGAGGAGGACCAGGGGCTTGAGCTTTTTGTGTGAGAACAAGGGAGAATTTTTTCAAGGGAATTAGGAAGGATTGGAGAGGTCAGACTAGTTTTCTTTGGTCTTGGGATCCAGTTACATCATCTGCCTTGGGCAGTTGGAGGAGGCAGGATAGGGACTACCTTGTCTAGTCTTTGTCCTTCATTTTCAAAGAAGATCATGACATCAGGGAGGTGATGCCATGACAAACACATGATTTGGATTGGAGTGAGGGGGGAGACTTGTGCTAAATCACCAGCCTCACTTTCTCCTCCAGAGCCATCTGGGTCCAGTGGCCAGATATGATTCAGAACGACTGGAGATGGCCCTGGATGCGAGGCAATCAGGGTTAAGTGACTTGCCCAAGGTCACACAGCTAGTAAGAGTCAAATGTTTAAGGCTACATTGCAACTCCCATCCTCCTGACTTCAAGGCCAGTACTCTATCCACTGTGCTACCCAGTTGCTCTGATAGAATGATGGAGATCCAGGGGGCAAGATCAAGCTGGGGAGATCATGTTGACTTTGATCATCTCAGTTTCTATTCAGAACTGTAGTTGAGAGAACAAGTTAGATTTGGGGATGGTAGGGGCGGCTAGGTGGCGCAGTGGATAAAGTGCTGGTCCTGGAGTCAGGAGTAACTGAGTTCAAATCCAGCCTCAGACACTTAATAGTTACCTAGCTGCGTGGCCCTTGGAAAAACCTAAATATAAGGAGGGGGTTGGGGTGACAGGCTGACTTTACAGTCTCTGGCTCTGACTTTATTACAGTTGGTAGAGCAGCAGCAGGAGTCTCAGGGTCCCCAAAGAAGATTGAGGAATAATCAAGGAAAGGATGATATAAAAGACCTTGAGAGGTAGCTTAAGTTCCTTGTTCCTTACAGAATCTGAGAGTTAGAAAAGAAGGGCTATCTATACTCTCCCCCTTTTCTGATCTTCCCCATGCCCAATATACTTCTACTCATTCTCCTACTTGGTTCTGCTTGCTAGAGTCAACCAGAATGGACCTAATTTCTCCTCCCCTGGGCACACTTCAAATATGTCCAGGATGTTGCTAAATACAAGCTACATGTCAAGGATCTCATAGAGACCATTCCCGTCCAGATATAGTGACAGAGTGACCCCTAGCTCTAAGGTACTGGGATTTGAGATTCTCAGGTCATGACAGAACAGAGGGTTCCCAGCACCAGAGATTCTGAGGGGCAGTTTGGGACTGTCTTGTGTGAACTATGGCCCAGGACAGTTTCCTGGAGACTTTGGCAATCTCTATAAAGGGCTTCATCAAATATTGGTCACATCAAATTAATCTCATTTCCTTTTCTGATGGATAGATTAGGGGAATGCCAGAAATACAGCCTACCTAGATTTTTAAATTAAAAGAAGTTTTTTTTTATTTATTTAAGGCAATAGGGTTAAGCGGCTTGCCCAAGGCCACACAGCTAGGTCATTATTAAATGTCTGAGGCCGGATTTGAACCAGGTACTCCTGACTCCAGGGCTGGTGCTCTATCTGCTGTGCCACCTAGCTGTCCCTCCTACCTAGATTTTTAACAAAGCATTCAACAAAGTGTCTTGATGCTTTTTTTTTTTTTTTTTTTTTGGTAAAGGAGATACAGATATGAGCTAGATTTAAAACTGGTTGAATGAACATACTCGAAGAGTCATCATGATGATGCCCTACCTTGGAAGGAGGTCTCTAGTGGAGTGCTTGAGGGCTCTGTTCTACATTTCATTCATTGCTTCAATGATGCCATAGAAGGCATGATTATTGAATTTGCTGATGATATAAATCTAGGAAGGCTAGTTAATGGGTCTGCCAATTTAAAAGGACCTGGGCAAACTAGGAATAATTAGAGAGTCTGGAACTGGAGCTGGGTGGGGGGCAGTGAAAGCCATTTGCAAAATAAAGAAGCCCAGGTTAATCAAGTGACTCATCTAAGGTCATAAAGAGAGCAGGATTTGAACCCAAATACTTGGATTCTAAATCTAGTTCTATTTTTTTTCTTTTTGCTCAAGGTTACACAGCTAGGTTATAACTAAATGTCTGATTCCAAATTTGAACTCAGATCCTCCTGACTCCAGGGCTAGTGCTCTATCCACTCTGCCACCTAGCTCCTCACCAGTGCTCTTTTGATTGTTTGTTGTTGTTATGCCATTTTTAAGTTGTATCTGACTCTTTGTGAAATCATTTGGGGTTTTCTTGGCAAAGATATTGGAGTGATTAATCATTTCCTTCTAGGGGCGGCTAGGTGGCGCAGCGGATAAAGCACCAGCCCTGGAGTCAGGAGTACCTGAGTTCAAGTCTGACCTCAGACACTTAATAATGACCTAGTTGTGTGGCCTTGGGCAAGCCACTTAACCCCGTTGCCTTGCAAAAACCTAAAAAAAATCATTTCCTTCTCCAGCTCATTTTACAGATATGGAAACCGAGGCAAACAAGGTGAAGTGACATGGCCAGGATTACACAACTAGAAGTTTTCCATTTACTTCTCCAGCTCATTTTACAGATGAGGAAACTGAAGGTTTAGTGACTTGCTCAGGGTTAGCAAATGTCTGAGGTTAGATTTGAATTGAAGGAGATGAGTCTTCCTAACTCTAAGGTCAGTTCTCTATCCACACGGCACCTCCTAACTGCCCTCGACTCTTTTGCCCTTGTTCTTTTGGCTGCACTGCATCACAATTTCCATGAAAAGATCCTCAGGTCTGAGCAGACTGCTGGTTTAGGAGGAAACAGCGATCAGGAAAGCTAACAAGATCTGAAGCCCTGAGAGAGGACTCATGTCCGAAACAGAGGAAGCAGTGGTCCCATGGGTCTTGGCCCTGGCCAGACTGCATCTGGAGGATGACACACAATCCATTTTGGCTGATGCATTTGAGCAAAAATTTTTCCATGTTTTGGAAGGAGTTCAGAGGACAGCGGCCAGGATGTTGGAAGAAATCTCAGCCTTACCATATAAGGATTGGTTGAAGGAATTTGGGATGTTTGGCCTGAAGTAAGAAAGCCTTGGATAAGATATGTGTGTGTGTGTGTGTGTGTGTGTGTGTGTGTGTGTGTGTGTGTACACATTAACCATCTTTAAGTATTTGAAGGCCTATGACATATACACAAGAGGAGGAGAACGATCCTGTAAGACCCAAGGGGGTACATCAGGAACAAATGGTGGCAGCTTTAAAGAACCAGATTTAGGACAGGCTGCCCAGGCTTCTCCTCACCATAAAGTCTTAGCAGAGGCTGGATGATGACTTTTCTAGGATTTGATAGAGGGGCTCCCTAGTCAGCTTGAACCAGATCCCTCTGAGGAACTTTCCTCAGGATGGATGATGGGTAGAAAGGTTGACAGAGGGGTGGAAGGACAGAAGCAGCTGGGGTGGCTCGAGGTGTTTCTTTGAGAGGGCCCTCAGTGGATCAGGGTGGGGAGGCCTGGGGGGGGTAGGTTAGGGTAATGAGTTCTCACCTGGCATCTAGGGACCGGGCAAGGATGTGTAGGCAGTTGACCACAGCTGGAGCGTCAGTCCCTGGAGGGGAAAGGAAAGAGGATGGAACAAAGAATGGGGAGACTGTGGTTCTCTTGGAGATCACAACAAAGACACCCATACATGCCTCCCCAGTCCTCCCTTCCCAAGGGAATATGGGTACCCTCTGGGGGGGGCAAGGGTGAGAGGATGAGAGGAATTTGGTGGAGGATCATGGAGGGGAGGATTATGATGGGGGAGGGAGGCATTGAAGGGAAGAATTCTTACCAAAGAGAGAGACTCGGTGCCGGACCAGAGCGGCGAGTTTACAGAACAGGCTGGAGAGAAGTATAGAGGGAAATAGGAGACAAAGGAATGAAGGGACAGGGAATGAGGGGATATGGGAGTGAGAAGAGGGAAGAGAAGAGGGAAACAGGGATGGAAAGTCAGGAAGAAACGGAAGATTAGGATGAAAACATTTGGAGAAGGGGAAGAAAAGGACAGAGAGTAAAGGATGAGATAGAAGGGATGAAAGGCAGAAGGAAGAAAGAAGACATGTGGTATGGGGAGAGGGGAAAGGGGAGCATGGAAGGAGGGGCAAAGAAAGGTAATAGATTGGAGATGAGAGAGATATCCAGCAGAGAAATCAAAGGAACAAGGGAATGAAGGGACAAGGAGTAGTGGTACCATGAAAGGAAGGAGGCATGGAGGGATAGAGAGAACAAGGAGACAGGAGACAAGGTGGAAGGATGGAGGGACAGAGGGTAAGAAAGATGGGAGTGAAAGTGACAGAGGAAGAGAGGATGATATTAGGTAAGAGGGTTACGATGGGGACAAAGGCAGAGAAGGATAGGAAATGATGGGTTAGAAGGATAAGAAAGGGAAGGAGGGACAGAAGGGTGTGGAAAGAAGCAGGTGAAAAGGCATGAAGGGATGAGTTAACCCCTACTACTCAGGACAGAGAGAATTGGTCCCTTAAAGACTGAGGGGTTGATCCCTCACAGAGCCCCAGCAGGGTTAGATGGGTCTTGTTGCCCCTTAGGAATCCCCCAAACCAGAGGGTAGAGAGGAAGTCAGGGCATCCTGGAATGCAGGAGATGGGGTGTGGGATGAGGATTCTTCTGGAGTGGGGGCAAGAGACTGGGAGGTAGCCAGGCTTAAGGATCAGTCTTATAGGGCACATACCTGGTGATCATCTCCTTTTCTTTATTAGAGGCATGGCCCCCACTGCCTAGGACCTTGGCTGGTGTGGACAGAAAGTAGAGGCAGTGATTGTTGAAATATTGGTTGATGAGAGGCAACAGGATCTGGTGGGGATGAGGGGAGAGACGAGTGAGACAGAGGGAGTCTGGACAAAACCCAAGATCTAACCCCAATTCTCATCCCTTTCCTTAATCCTGGGAATCCCTGGCCACCTACCTTGGCAAAGAACTTGATCTCTTGCTCATGAGGAGACTTCTCTACCCGTCCACTGCTCACCACAGCCTCTATTGGGGTGGGGGGTAGGAGGTGGGAAAGGGGAGAGTAATTAGAAGGTCTGACAGAATTTTCTGGGAAGATCCTTGGGAGGACAGTGTTCTCTGAGAAGGTTCTAGAGGCCAGTTGCTCCTTTGTGTGTGGCACGGGAGGCATGGGGTAGATAACTTTGTCAAAAGTAAATTGTAGGGATGGCTGGGTGGCACAGTGGATAGAGCACTGGTCCTGGAGTCAGGAGTACCTGGGTTCAAATCTGGCCTCAGACACTTAATAATTAATTGCCTAGCTGTGTGGCCTTGGGCAAGCCACTTAACACCATTGCCTTGTTAAAAAAAAAAGTAAATTGTAAGTCAGGGCTCACCTAGGTGGGCAATGAACTCCTGTGAGATGTCCATCCATCGGAGAAGCTGCTGAAGGAAACCAAATGCAAATCTCTTCTCAATGGAAGACGTGTCCAGTTCCATGTCCTTCAAACCCCTGGGAGAGCAGAGCAGGGCAAAGGTTAGTGAAGGTCCCCCCAGCCTCCCCTTTCCTCTCCTCTCCCTGGGCTGGCCACTCAGCCCCACCCATCCACTCTGAGTAGGTACCGTGTCACTGCATAGCCATTCATCTGGAGAAATTTGAGTAATTCCTGAGCCTTCTCTCGGTCTCGAGCCTTCTCCTTGGCCGTCAGTGTGTCATAGGGGACCAGGAGGGGATGGGTACCTCCACCTGTGGGGTAATGGTGCTCAGGCGGGAGAGATGGAGCAGAAAGGGCTGGGACAAGGACTCAAAGCTGGGTGATCCGATCACCAGAGCAGGGGGGAAGAGGATTAGGGATCCCCAGAAGTGGAGGATCTAGGGTAATATGGGGGTCCTGAGAATGAGGACCATTCAATGTAGGGGTCCCCAGAAGTGGAAGATCTCAGAGAGTATAAGGGTCTCCAGGATTGGGCATTCTCAAAGCTGGAGGATCTGGAGATTCCAAGAATAGGGACCTCCCTAAGGGATAGTTGGGAGAAGGGGCCCCAAGATTGAGTCTCACCCTTGGCTTCTAATTCCTGCTTTTTCTTCCTCCCCCATGTATTATGGTAATTCTCAGCAAGTTGTTCAGCCATGGCCTGGAGGGAGGTGGCATGAGAAGCGTCAGGCTCAGAAACTCTCCAGTCAGGTCTTGGCTTGGTAGGTTCAGGTCTAATGTCACCTTGCCTCCCCTCCCTTTCTCCCCCTTCCCCTCTCCACTCCAGGACAAAGTCCTACTAATAACAAAACTCCTGTCTCCAGTTCCAGGCTCCACAACTATTCTTCAGATTCAGCGACCAAAGGGTGGATGTTCTCAGGGGGTACAGCCAGAGCAATGAGGGGAGTGGGTGTGGGAGGAACTGATCAAGGGGGGGGTGCTGTCAGAAGTCAGGAGCATTGGAAACAGACTCAGGGTATCTCACCTGCAGTTCCCGGGACAGGGTGACACAACTAAGGTCTGGAGGCTGGGGATTATAACCATCTCTCGGGTCATAGGTGGCCTGAAAATACAAGTGAGGGTATACTCAGGATCAGGGAAGGGTGAGTCTGTGATCCCCTGGGTTCCCCCATTTCCAGCACCTTCTCAGCCCAACTCCCTACTCCTCTTACCGGGGCATTCTGAGAGATCTTGCGGGTCTTGGTTTTCTTCTCTCCCTTCTCTTCCTCACCCTCACGGGCTTTTTCCACAGTCCACTCCCAGGCGATCATGGCCTTCAGTGACTCCTTGATAGGCCACCGGTAAATCTCCTTGTCCTGTTTTGGAGTTGAGGTTAAGAAGGAGGAAGGCATGGGATCAAGGGATTAGGACAGGGACTGCCTTGTGGTGGGCAGAGGGAGACTCATGAGCACAAGGCCTCAGGATAAGAAACCAAGGTTAGTTGGGTTTTTCAACTAGAAATAAGAAAAAGCTAAGTGCAGGAGCCAACAGAGGAGCTCAGAGAGTCCAGACCCAACTTCCTGACTATTCCAACTAAGCCTTGGGAGGTTAAGTGTGAGTCTCCCTTAACCACTATTTGTAAGTCAACATTGGGGTAGAACATTGAATTTATAGCTAGAAGACCTGGACCTTCACTTCCCTAGGTTTTAGTTTTCTCCTCTTTAAAAGGAGATAGGGATGAGGTGGGTAGACTCTTCCAGCTCTTAATCTATGATCTTCTGATACCCCCCCCCCATCTGTTATCATTACCCTCCCTTCTGCAGCCCTATTCTTGGAAGTAGTCTAGGGACCTGGAAACCAAATAAAATCTGAGACATGCTAATCCTAGATCAGAGGAGGCCTGGATCAGAGACTGCAGGTGTCTAGAGCTAGAAAGAGAAAAAGTAGTTTCTGGGGTGCCTGGGACAGGACAAATGGAAAATTTCAAGAGTCAGTCTCTGGAACCAAGGAGTGTTACAAGGGCAAGCAACCAAGGAAATGTCCCCTTATAGGATTGGGGGTCTGAGTTCATGCTTGGTGTTCCTGGCTAGGGGTGGTGGTCTGAATATCAGAGTTGGAATGGCATCATTAAGAGGGTGAACACATCAAAGTTGGCATCTGGGGTCCAAGATTAGGGTATCAGGGCCTACTTTGGGGGTGGGAAGTTGGGTACCTTTTCCGAGAAGGTCTTGTAGGGCCTAAGCATGTGGTGAGTCTTCAACTCCTCGTCGATGTTCTCCCCAAATGACCAATTGTTCTGAATCTGTAGAAGAACAAATGTCAGTCCCATACCCTGTCCACTGGGAGACCAGAACCCCGAGGAGGGAGCCTGTTGGAGGGACAAGGTTGCTTGGCTGAACATCCCATTCCTTCCCTTGCACATTCCTTCCCCTGTGTTGGGGTCCTGGGGAGAGGGAGGTAGGGAAGAGTCCTAGGAAGGAGTCCTTGAAAATTAGATTGGGGGTTCCCAGGAAGGGTTTGTAGGGTTACCAAGGAACACTGAGGGAATGTGGAGGAAATTCTGAGAAAGTCTATGTGGGAGGGTGGAAGAGCATCTAGGTTCTTCTGGGGCCTGGAGAAAACCTGTTGCCATCACCTTGTCAAATGCCCACTTCTCATGTGTATATTCTGCAAATTTGTTGATGAAGGAGTCGAGTTTCTCAGGAATGATCACGCTGAAGGGTGGAAATAGAAGGAGGGATTTGGCATCTGGGATGCCCAAGTCACAGCCCCTGTTTTTCTTCCCTTGAACTCCCAGCCCAAGGCCTCCCCTCCTCCTCTCACGTCTGAGAGGGGCTCACTTGAGTGTCTCCACGGGTCGGGGGTCAAAGTTGCCCTCAGCATCCACACTGGCCTTTTTCTCCGCCTTGGAGGAGTAGGAGGCATCCACATAGTCTGGGGGCAAAGCACCCGCAATGGCGCAGAGACAAGGCATGGCTATGCGGTAGAGTTCCTGGTCATATTTCTGTGGGAGTCCAAGGAGTCACTGTGAGACCAGAAGCTCAGATCTGCCCAATATCCCCCCAATATCCTTCCTATATCCAGGATCCCCGAGTCCTCAGCCCAATCAGGGGATCCCACACCCAGAAGCCCAGAGCACCAACCTCCCAGTATCCTTCTCTTCCCTAACCCCACCTCCTAACTTTGGAACCTCACTGATACTGAGTCCCTGAGAAGATAGCAAACAAGAAGCTAACAGCCAACACCTTGGGGATGCCAAGCCCTTAGGACCCAGCAGGTTCAAATCCCCACCCCCCCCACAGCCTTGAAGATACCATTCTCTAAATGTTCAAATTTCCAAGACAGTTCAAATAAATACTCCCTCTTTTCTGCCTTTATTCTTGAACCCCAAATCTAGGGAGGCTGAACCCCTAAATGCTCCCAACATACACCCCAATTTCTCAAACCTATTGGATACCTTGCACCTCTACAGTACAGGGACCTCATCTTCCTCCATGCTCCCAGCCTACTGAACTCTAGGAACCTTGTTGGCTATCTTTCTGGATCCTCACTGCTTCTTCCTCCCTGCCACCATTTTACTTTCAGTTTTCTTGGCTCTCTCTTGATTTCCCCACAGCTCAGGGTTGTCACTCCCAGCCCACTGGCTTCCCCCACCATGCCCCCACATCTTGGAGTACCTGTCATTCCACTGACTTTCCCCTCTTCATGCCCCCACATCTTGGAGTACCTGCCACTCTACTGATTTTCTCCTCACCATGTCTCCACATCTTGGGGTCTGTCATTCCACTGGTTTCCTCCTTACCATGTCCCCATATCTTAGGGTCCCTACCATTTCACTGATATCTTCCTCACCATGCCCCTACATCTTAGGATCCCTGCCATTCCACTTATCGCTTCCCAGCCTACTGGCCTTTGGATGCCCTCAGATGCCTTTTTAGCTCAGACCCACACCCGCTTCTGGTCCACTGGTCTCCCCTACCTTGTGGGACAATGAGTCAAAGATGCCCCAGAAGAGCTTGCGAGACAGATGCAGCTCCTCTTCAGAGGTGACCCCATAGTTGGCCCAGCCCGTGGGGAGGCAGTAATATTTCCAACAGCGCTCATAATGATTGGTCAGGAGCTAAGGAGGAAGGAAAGAAGGAAGGAGGAAGAAAAAAGAAAGGAAATAAGCATTTATTTAGGACTTACTTTGTAACAGACCCAAGTATTTTACAAGTATTTTTTCATTTGATCCTCTCAACAACAAATCAGAAATTGTTATTATCCTCATTTTACAGGTGAGGAAATTGAGGCAGACAGAAGTGGTGTGACTTCAGTAAGGATCTGAGGTCACATTTGAACCCAGACCTTCCTGACTCCAGGTCCCACATTCCATGAATGGTGGCACCCCCTAGTGACCTCCCTGGCACAGCATGGACACCAGAGGCTGGGCCGAGGTGAGGGAGCTGGCTTAAGTGATGGTTGCCTCAAAATCTCCCTCTGCTACTCCCTAAGGCCCACCAATCTATCCGGATGATGATGGACATGTTTATCTGCAGCCATGTCCTCTCCCCCAGGGGAAGGTAAGCTCCTTTTTTTGTCTTAGGGTGCCCAGGGTCTGGTATAGATTAGTTGCTTAATAAATAAATGTTTGTAGATGGACTTAATATGATTGAGGGGAGTTAGAATTTGAATAGCAGGACCCTCAAATTAGTCATTGATGGAAAGTGGTCTCCAGTGGAGGACCTCAGGGATCTGTGTTTGACATTGTGCTCTTTTTTTTTTTAATTGGTGATTTAGATGAAGTAACAAATGGCATGTTTTATCAGTTTTGCAGATGGCATATTGGATAAGGGAGAGCTCAGACTGGAAGACAAAGTCACTGGAAGACAAAACACCTTGACAATCTAGAAAAAGGGGCTGAATCAAGTAAGGCAAAAATCACCTTCACAAGCAGAGATGGTCATGAAAATGAGCATTTTCACTGAGGAAAGAGGAGTAGAGACAAAGATCTGGACATTTAGTGGGTAAAGTTCAGACTTCTTTGCCTGGCATTCAAAGCCTGCTATAAAAAGGTTCCAGTCTGACTCTTCCCTACATTCATATTACTTCCTTCCATGCAGAGGAGCTCAGGAGCATAGATTTGCAGCTACAGCCCAATGCTGCCTTGATTTTACAGATAAGGACACTGAGATCCACAGAGGTTTTATCACTTACCCAGGGGCAATTGAGAATATTGGAGGTAGAATTTGAACCTGGATCTTCCTGATGTCAGACCCTATCCATTACATTATATCCACTTCCCTTCATTCATTTTGACTCTGCCTCCTAACACACTGAAAATGTTCTATGATCTGCTTACTTTCATACATTTGCTTACGGTATCTTTTACTCGGAACACCCTCCCTCCCCCTACTGAATTGCTTTCTATTAAAATTATTTTTACTTGACTATCCATATCTGCTACATGGACTCTGTTTTCTTTTTCTTTTTTTTCCAAAAGGGATGGGGAGGTAAAAGGGGACAAGAAAAATATACTTTTAAGTAAAAATTTTTAAATTTAATTTTAAAATGAAACAAAAAAAGCTCAATTCAAATCCCTCTTTTTTCCCTGCCCCAATGATCTTTCCCATCTGCATTGTATCACAGCTATCTGTGGCTGAGATTAGACTCCTTGAGGATAATATCTTATCCAAACTTCATATCTCCCCCAGAGCTTAGTACAGGTTTGGCAATCGTTCATCTCTATATTTGGAAATGGAATTTGATTAATGAAGATGTTCATTTAAGAATTGAAGAATTCAGAATATTGATTGGTAAGAGGTAACATGTCATGCAAGGCTGGATTTGTAATCAGAAAGGTCTGGGTGCAATTCCTCTTTCTGACACACTAAGATTACAGGTTGCAGAGAGGATGGCAATGTCTACTGGCAGAGGGTATTTCCTCACCTAGGAGCTCCCTTAGACTAGTGAAATCAAAGGTCCTCTCCCTATCCCTATATCAATTTGGAATACAAGGGAACACGTTTCCCTTCCCCTCATTCCCCAACTCAAGCACCTTGAGAGGCATCTTGGCAAACTCGTTGAGGATGGGCACATCGAATACCAGACGACGCAGAAGATGCTGAAGCATGGATGGGCGGATGTACCTGGGGTCAGGAACAAGGGGTTGTTGATATAAATAAGAGCACTAATAATAGAAATGGTTATCTTTGAGGAGAAGTAATGTGGTCAAAAGAGAACTAGCTTTAGAGTTCATAGTCAAGCTATCATCTCTAATCCAAATAGATTGTATGACTCTGGGGAAGTCATTGACCCAGGCATTGCTGCACATGGAGAGGCTGTTTCAAATTGCTAGACTTCCCAAGCAATGAGGAGGGAAGGGAGGGGGAAAGGGAAAGACAGTAGAACTCAAAATATTAATAAAGAATGTTAAGGGGGCAGTTAGGTGGATAGAGCACTGGCCCTGGAGTCAGGAGGACCTGAGTTCAAATCTGCCCTCAGACATGTAATAATTACCTAGCTGTGTGACCTTGGGCAAGTCACTTAACCCCAATGCCTTGCAAAAAAATAAGGTTAAAAATTGTTCTTGCATATAATTAAGAAAAACTAAATTTTATTTTTAAAATGAAACATTTTATAAAAAAAAAATAAAGACCCAGGTTGGGGTGGGGATTGATCTGCCTTGGGAAAGGGAGCTTCCTCACTCTTCATTCACTATACCAAAGAAATAACTGTTTCTGTTTAAATAATGATGATGATGATGATGGTAGTTTTCTCCATTAAGCTTCATATTAATCCATGAGGTAGGAATTTAGAGTAATAAGAATATAATGATGATGATGATAATTAAAATTAATGTAGAGCTTATTATGTACCAGGCCATTTGTGATTTCATCAGTGTGAGGATGTCTCTCCACTGATTAGGTCCTATAACCTACAGTCTCAGAAATAGGCATTAAAGGTATTATTATCTCCATTTTACAGATGGAGAAACTGAGTCTCAGAGAGGTTAAATGATTTGCTCAAAGTCACACAGCAGAGGGGGGAAGTTTAAACAGAGGTCTTCCTGGCTCCATCTCAAGACCTCACTCTGACAGCTTCCCATCACCAACTCTCTGGCTGGTGCTGGGATCCCAGGACGCAACTCCCTTGCCTCCTCCCTAGGAGCTCTGGCCCTTCATCTTCTCCTTCCTCTCTCACCCATATTCACAGTCTCTTCAGTAGAATGCACCCCCCTGCACAAACCTGCAGAGAGACATCAGACAGTCCTCAATGACATCTCTCTGGGCCTTGGTGAGAGAGCGTCCTCTGGATAGGCGGTACACAGTGTGAAGCATGGAGTCCACCATGATGGCACGGTGCTCTGTGCCCGCGAACAATGGGGCACACTTGGTGATGAGAGGAAGGACGGCTGTGCATAGGTAGCGATTCAAGGCCAGGGCCATCTCTGTGGTGCTGAATGCCACCTGCAGGACATCAAAGGGTTACAGGTCAGAGGGACATGGATCTACAAATGGGAAGGATCACTTCATTTTAAAAAGATGAGGACACTGAGGGATTCAAATGCAGATCCTGTCACCCCATAGCCAACCCTCTTTCCATTGATATTTACGGGACCTTCCCTATTCCTCGTTGGCCCAGGGATGTTATAATATAATGGGGGATCTTTGGGGGCTACTATACAGGGAAGTTCTGTTGGGGGCCAGTGTCAGAGGACTGATGGGAGCATGGTTTCCACCTTTTGGTGGCACAGAATGAGGTGAACTTGGTCAGGTGTGATCAACATATTGAGTGGTTTTTCTTGGGTATTGAGAGAAGGACAAATGACAGTAATGTGGGAAGGGGGAGGAAGGTATCAATAAAATAATTTTTTAATGTTAAAGTTTGATCACAAAGAAATGGGAAAATGAACCTCCTTCCACTCTTTGCAAAGGTGTGGGGGACTATGGGTAGTGAATATTTCATACATTGTCTGATCTGGTCAGTGTGTTACTGAACTATTTTCTTTCTTTAAAAATTTTTTTATTAAGGGGGAATCTCTCTAGAAGGAGGAAGAAGGAAGGTTATAATGAGAAATGAAAATGATATAAAAATGTCAAATATTAAAAAAAAAGAAATGATATATAGGCATAGAGCAGAAGGCTCCATGGGGCTGGTTATAGTGATGGTATTGTCATGGTGAAGGTGTCACATGGGGGATTTACCAGGGGAGTTTGGGGGAGCTGTTTTGTAAGGGAATGGTATATGTAGGCATTATATGTGGGGTATTCTACTGGGC
Source organism: Macrotis lagotis (assembly GCF_037893015.1). Taxonomy (NCBI): domain Eukaryota; kingdom Metazoa; phylum Chordata; class Mammalia; order Peramelemorphia; family Peramelidae; genus Macrotis; species Macrotis lagotis. Next base: position 901,483,677 of record NC_133658.1, read on the forward strand.
TCTTGTTTGGGGGGATTATATGGGGTGTTCTATGGGAGGCATTCTTTAAAGGGGCATCAGGGGAATCTGAGAGAGGTGTGAAGTGGGGATCACTCACTGTGTCTAGGGAAGCAGCTGCTCGCATATCGGGTAAGAAGCCCACATCAAGTACATGTAGTAGGAAGTCCTGGCTCTCGATGCCATAGACACGGTCCAGGAAGAGGACCATGGGGGCCTTGTGGTCAGGAACAAAGGAGGCTGACATCCGAGGCTGCACCAGGGCCCCTTCTGGTAGGGGCACCCAGGAAGGGCATTGTTAGACTCTATCCAATTCCACTGCCCCCCCAAGTCCCTGATTCCCTAGAGGACTTTCTTTGAAGGAAACCCCGCCCCCTTTCTGTACCATCCCTCAGCCCTGTACCTTTCCCCAGGGTGGGGATCTGAAGGGGCAGGCTAATAATGCCCACGAGGTCATCCAGGGGCACCAGGGAACGCAGGATAGCCCGGATCCTCAGAGCCTCTCCCTTCCCAGCCTGGATCAACTATGATGGAGAAGGGAACAGAGTGGGCAGACCATGATCCTCCCCTCCAGCCACATTGCTGGAAGCCCTGCCCAGACCTCTTGGCCCAGACCCTCACATGTGTCTCGGGAGCACAGCGTCCCAGCAGATCTATCAGAGCTGAGTAGAACGACATGATGGCATTTCCTAGATGCACCCGGTTTTCTTCAGGTGCCTCCTCACCCCCATGGCTGAGGGAAGAAAGTCAGTCAGTCAGTAAACATTTATTGTGTTCCATTATGTCCCAAACACTGTGCTATGTGTTTCCCAAATATTATCTCATGGGGTCCTCACAACCACCCTGAAAGGAAGGTGTTATCAATCCATTTTACAGATAAGTAAACTGAGGCAGACAGTGGTTAAGTGATTTGCCCAGGGTCACATAGCTAGTAATTTTCTAATGCCGGATTTGAACTCAGATGTTCCTTACTCTAGACTCAGAGCTCTATTTACTGCCTATATATAGCAAGAAAAAAGAGAGCCTGCCCTCAAGGAGCTCACCATCTAATGGTGAGATAGCCTGTAAATATCCAGGTCCATACAAGATGCATACAGAAATAAATGGGAGGTAATCTTGGAGAGGAAGGCAATAGCAATGGGGAATGGACCAGGAAAGGACTCCTGAGGAAGGTGAGAAATTAGAAGTGAAGCCAAGATGGGGCAGAAAGCAGAAACTTGCAGAAGTGATGCAAATAGAAAGCTGCTCTTGGAGACAGAAAACTTGAGTTCAAATCCTGTTTCAGATGTTCTTTACCTAAGGGACCCTGGGCAAGTCATTTAACCTGTTTGCCTCAGTTTCTCCATCTACAAAATAGGAATAATAATAAAACCTTCCTCCAAGGGTTATTGTGAAAATAAAATCACTTGCAATCCTGAAAGCATTGAATAAATGCTAGCAATTAAAAGATTAATTGATGCTCTCTAAGTGAGCCCCTCATGACTGAGGACCTCTGAGGAGGATTGGATGACTAGAACAGGGATTCTTAATCTGGGGGTTCTCTGAACTATATTATTATTTTTTTAGGATTTTTGCAAGGCAAATGAGGTTAAGTGACTTGCCCAAGGCCACACAGCTAGGTAATTATTAAGTGTCTGAGACCGGATTTGAACTCAGGTCTTCCTGATTCCAGGGCTGGTGCTTTATCCAATGTACCACCTAGCTGCCCCTGAAATTTATTATTTTTTTTAAAACATATTTTGATAACCAAATTCAATAGAATTGTTTTTTTTTCTGTAATTCTGTATTTTATTTTCTGAGAAGAGGCCTGAGTCTGAGCAGATTCTCAAGGGAGTCCAGGATACAGAAAAGGTTAAAAACCTCTGAATTGCAAGAATGGGGGTTGGGGGAGGGCGGTACTGACAATTCTGAGATTCTGGGGCTACTCACTGTTCCCGTCTCCGGTCCTTCCGGACGCCTGGGCCATCTCGAGCAGGATCCTCGGAGATCCGAATGGCCTCCTCCATGGCAGCCAGCAGCCCCGAGCCTCCCTCTCCCCTTAGGGCTGGACCAAAACACTCAGGGCGACGGATGAGCAGACGCACCACGACATTGGCATTCTCCTCCACACTCTCTCCTGTGAAAATTGAATAGGCAGGAGGGGTAAGAGAGTTCAAGCCTCAAAGGTCAGTCAGCTGCCCTCCCACCATCACCATCTGATGCAGACACATCCCCTTCCTAGTCATCTTCTTCCCTTCCTCCATGGATCCTGCCTGGATTATTGTTCCTTTACTTCCTGCATTCTTACCATTAACAAACACTGCAAATCTGAGGAAGTCAAGATAGCGCTCCCCACCACAAGGGTTCCATCCAATATCAGGGTAGCCCTTGGCCAGCAACATTGGGCAGCTCTGAAGGCCACAGCCAGCCAGGTACGAAACTACCTGAATGGGAAGGGGGAGAAGGATGGGGTCATCCAGGCCTCCCCTTCCCCCCCATCACATTCACAGCAGGACTCTCATGGGATCATCAGATTTAGACGTGCAAGTGGTTGTGAGTCCCACTTTTTTTATGGTCTTCCTGTGTACAGTTGTATTTCTCCAAGACTAGAAGCCCTTCCCCTCAGACCAGTGGCCTTCAGAAGACAGTGTTCAATCTCCCCTTTGGGTGGAGGACTGACTCTCTAAGGGGGTCATATTACCCATTAGGTTACAGAGTAAGAGTTGGGCTGGGAGAGGGTACTCAGAGGACATGACAGGTCCAAGGACTTCCCACCTTCTCCAGGTCCTGTTCCTGAAGAGCCAGGGCCAACTCATTGTTGTCTATGACGGAAGCTGCTGCCACATCTAGTGGTGTGGAGCCCTGCATGCCTGCACAGGGGAAGGAAGGATGATCAGAGGTAGGGAGGAACATGGAGAGCACCCTGGGCCCAGGCCTCACCCAGCAGGGAACTCACCCAGACCAATCCCGCTGTTCTCTAGCAGATAGCTGAGATGGTCAAACATGGACCTTTGGTTCTGGCGACTGATGCGACAGAAATAGCAAAGGAACCGACAGCAGCTGGTGACCATTTTGGGGAACCGGATTTCCTAAGGAAGGACAGGCCATCCAGGGCTGTGAGTGAGAGCCTTTTCCCCAGCTGGTCACAATTCTGAGAGTCTTCTTCCCCCAACCAGTATTTTTTTAAATTTTTATTTATTTAAGGCAATGGTGTTAAGAGTGACTTGCCCAATTATTAGGTGTCTGAGGCTGGATTTGAACTCAGGTCCTCCTGACTCCAAGGCCAGCGCTCTATCCATTTCGCCACCTAGCCACCCTTCCCCCAACCAGTCTTAAGGGAAGCGTTTCCCCCAACACCCCCAGGTTCTGATTATCTCCCTCTCCCTACCAATCTTTCCCCTGAAGCTCCAGCCTTTGGGTATCTTATTTTTCTATAATCCTAGCTGTGAAAGCCTCTTTTTTTCCTGTGACATCAGACTTCATTAGCCCTCTCTTCTCAGGTGTGTCCGTGTTGACTTACCTTAGACTCTCCCCCTCCTAACACATTGACCATGACTTCCATCACTGTTTCATGCATCCCTAGAGCCCTCATTAGATTTGGATGCTGGTAGAAAACCTTGTTGTTCATGATATTTCTGCAGAAAAAAAGGGGAAAGAAGATTATGGAATCCCCATATCCCTGATCCACTGACCAAAGTGGAGAGGAGGACATAGGAAGCCTGGACTGGGATTCTGGAGGGAGTATAGCAATGGAGTCAGAAGGACCTGAGTTCAAAATTAGTCTCAGAGACTTGACCCTGACTAGCTGTGTGACCCTGCGCAAGTCACCTAACTCCAACTGCCTCACAAAAAAACAGAAGAGAATAGATTTAAGGCAGAAGGGTCTTATGAGGTCATCTGGAGGCAGCCTAACAGCGAGGATAGAGAATCAGCCTCAGAGTCACACAGACCTGGATTCGAGTCTCACTATTATGACATGCTGTCTGTATGACCCTGGGTAAGTCACATAACATTTTGGTGATCAAGGCAATTCTCTCTATGTTGTAGAGTGCTGACAGGTTTAGGATGAGGAACAGAGGAGTTAATATTTAGAAATTGCCAACCTGCATTGATAGAAGGAATGTCTTCAGCTGGGAGTTCTCTAAGCCAAGGAATCCCAAGCTCTGATATCTCAGCCCCTCTCCCTAGCCTCAGGTCATCCATCCCAAGGACAGGGAGGAAAGAAAGAAGGGATGAGAGACCAGAGAGAACAGCAGCAGTGGGTCAGGTTGTGGGGGATGATGGGGAAGGAGGCCAATCAGCCCAAGACAAGAACCAAGGAGAGGAGGGTTACCCAATGCTCTGTATCATGAGATTCTCCTCCTGTGGACCCATCTGCACAATGAGCAGGGAACGGATCTGACACAGGCATTCCAATAGGCTCATGGTGTCGTCCACAGATGATGGGGAGATGGTGTAAGCTCTGGGGAGAGCCCGGAGCAGCTCCCCAACACCATCATACTGGCGGTGGAGGAGGCTGAACATAGCCCGCACCAACTCTGGGTTCTGGATAAAGTCTTCTTGTGCCCAGCATACCATTGTGTGAGAGACCAGCTCCTGCAAGGACTCTGAGGAGGCAGAGAAGGCAAGGGTGGGTGGGCATAGGGCAAAAGGTCACACTAAGCCACCATCCACCTCCCTGATTGAGACCAAGCTGGGTCTTCCCACTCCAAGGTTGACTCCAGGCTATCGTGGTCTCTCACTCCCTCTTCTCTCCTCCCACCCACTACTTTATCATTGCCTTCTGTTTCTGCCTTTCCAAGTCCCTGCCTTCTCTTTGCTCTCTCTTCTTTGTGTTTGCTCACTTGGTTGGGTCATGCCTCCCCTCCTCCTCACCAGGTTTCTTCTCTTCGGGAGCAGGGGTCTCTTCTGGCTCCTCTTCCTTCTTCTTCACCAATTTCACCTTTTCCAAGAAGCTCATCAGCCGGCCTCCCAAAGTGGTCTCTTCTTCTACCTCCTCTTCTTCCCCCTCCAAATGGATGCCTAATAGAGTAGAGGAAGTGTACAAGCCGACCTGCTTTTCGGGGGAGAGCAGCTGGGCTTTTCCAGGGGATGGGGAGTAAGGGAGTCTTAACGAAATGCAAAGAAACCAAGGGGCAGACAATTCCAGCTAGTACGAAGGCAAAAGGATGGGGGATGGAGTTGTAGTTGTGAGGAATCATGAACATATTAGTACAATTAAATAATATAATTCAAGGAATGATGCAGAATACGTAGTGGCTGGAATTTTTAAATGTACAAAGCTACATTTCCAGATCGAGAAATTTCTATTCATTAATAAATAATTACTAAACAGTACTATGGGTCAGGCACCATATTAAACATTGGGATTCCTCACCACAGTGAAGCAGCAGGTCCTGGTGAAAATCTAGCAGCTCCTGGCGAATTTCCTCTGGGACTGGACATTCCTCCTCATCTCCTCCACCTTTGAATTGCAGAAGCATATTGATCTGGAAAGGAAACTGGAGTCTGAGTGGTCAGGAGACAGAGTGGGGCAGATGGGGGTCCGATGTGGGAGAAGAAGGCAACAAGAAAGAATGGGCCATGGTGGTGGGTCAGTGGTCAGAGAACAAGAAATAGAAGACTGGGGTTCATAGGAATGAGTTGAGGTAGGTCAGACAGCAGAGATTGGGGTCAGAGAGCAAGGAGAGGAGGGTCAAGAGTTATAGGGGCTGCAGAGTTAAGATCAGAGAGCAGGGACTAGATGGAAGGTCAAAGGCCTCCCATTTGGGAGTCAGAGGTCAGAGAACAGGGGGAATCTAGAGAATTAGAGTGTGTGTACAGGTGGGCTAGAAAATTAGCATATGGTTTGGAATATTGTGAATGGAGGGCAAGGAGTTGAGGAGCAGGGGAGGGAACATCGGGGGTCAGAGAAAAGAAGGTCAGTGGTCAGGCAGCTGGGGTTGAAGAATCAGGGATCAGGGGTGTGGGAAGGAAGGGATAGGGGCCACAGTAGAGGGAGATAAAAGGTCAGGGGTCCTTCAGCTGGTACTAGATCATCAGGCACCTGCTCCTGGGGTGGAGAGCGGAACTCTCGGGTACGCCGGGCAGTCTCTGCTGCAGACATGGTGAAGGCCCGCATGAGCAGGCCATAGCGGCTACGCTGGTTGCCCTGTAGACGTTCAACATAGCGCTCCGAGAAGGCAATGAGAGCCTCCACGCGGTGCTGCAGCTCCTGGTCACAGAAGTATTCCAGCAGATGGCACATCTGGAGGCCAGAGAAAGTGTGGGTGGGTGGACAACCAGACCCCATGCATACCTAGCAGCAGCTGACCCACCTGGCCACAGCAGGCTGGAACAAGGTTGTACCCAGGTTCATCACTTGACCCACCTGTAACTTGACTGATTCTGGCAGTTTCATTTGGAGAAGTCCTTCCTCTACAGCCTCTTCTTCCTCTCCCTTCTCTTCCCCCTCCTCCTCCTCCTCCTCTTCCTCCTCCTCCTCTTTTTCTTCCTGCTCTTTTTCTTCCTCCTCTTCTTCATCCTCTTCCTTCTCCTCTTCATCCTCCTCTTCTTCCTCTTCTTCCTCCTCCTCTTCCTTGAAAACCTCAGGCTCAATCATCCTCAGGATTTGCTTAACATCCTCATCCCCAAAGACACCCATCACCTGCAGGACCAATTCCAGACCAGTCATTTTATTAGTGTGGAATTTGAGATTTCCACCACTGGAAGCCAAAGTCCCTCTCCTTTCTCATTTTATATTACTCGTGTTCCTCTCCATGTATCCTCTGCTTTTCCAGGCCTATCTTCTCTCTGTCTCCCACACAACCATGGTTTTTATGACTGATTCCCCTCTCCCATCCCTTTCCAGGGTTCCAGATACTGACTTCCTCCACTCAACTTCATCAGTTCCACAAATTATTCCCACGTGGTCCCCCAAAAGGCTGGGGGGGATAGGGAGACTGTATGTGATGGATGGGGTGAGTGACTGGAGGATGTTATGAGCAACTATGAGAAGGAGAGAGGGGATAATAGGTCAGGAGAGTGAGTGCTCACAGAAGAGAGTTGTCAGTGAAAGGTGTGTCTGATGGATGGAATGAATAACTTATAGATGGAGAAAATAGCCAACTGCAAGAGTGGATGACTGGCAGATGACATAAATGATTGATGGATAAAGTAAGTAATACATGGACAGAGTCAGAGGCTGTGAAATATGGAGGGATGAGGGATAAGATTAGTGATAGATGGATTGATAAGATTAGTGATAGATGAATGGAAAAATGGAATATATAGGGAGAGAGTGAATAATTCAGGGATTACCAGTAGGGTAGACACCAGTTTGAGGACCGGAACAAACTGGAACTCCACAGAGCCACCTACAGGATCACGGGCATGCTGGCCTCCATCTCGCACAGCCTCCCCTAGCATCCTTAGTGCTTTATCGCGGAGGATCTCCAGAGGAATGGAGGGGCTGAAGTGGGCAGAGGCCTCGGCGGAACCTGCATCCACCGGGGCTGCCACGAAGCAGGGGGGAGAGAAGTGGAGAGGTGGGCGCAGGGAAGTGGAGGCTCCCACACCAGGAAGCCCATGATGCCGTGGCCTCTCCTCCCCAGGTTCAACGGCAGGGCCCGGAGGGAAAAGTGTGATGGTGCTGGTCTCAGGGGTCAGCGGTACAATATATTCATTGAGCATGGAACGTCGGGAGCGGCAGGCGCTCTCCAGGTGAATACTGATGAGCAGGTCATAGTAGCCAGCTCTCAGTGGGCCAGGGAGATGGGCGTCCTCAATGGCATGAAGCAGCTGGGCCTGGTCTACATGGCTGCAGAGGGCGTGGGCTACCCGGTTGTTCCCTAGGGCACACACAGCCCTGTAGAGGCTCAGTGTATGGGAGTGGAAACGCTGCAAGGAGAGGCGTTCAGATAGCTCCAGGATGTCCATACATCTGTGGCCAGAAGAGAGGAATGAGAGGGGCGGGGATGAAGAGAGAGGCAGAAGGGGACAGGCAGGATTGAGAGAGAGAAGGATGGGAAAGGCAGGTGTGGTAGGAGGTGCTAGAAAGTACAGAGACTGAGAGAGGGGGAGACAGGGAAGGAAAGAGGAAGGGAGAGAGAGAGAGATATGGAGAAACAGTGAAGGACAAAAGGGAGGAATGGAGAGATGGAGGCAGTTAGGCAGAAAGTGAAAAATAACAGAGATAGAAACAGAGAATTAAAGGAAGAAAGAAAGATAGAAACAGAGAAAGGGAGAGATAGATAGATAGATAGATAGAGAGAGAGAGAGAGAGAGAGAGAGAGAGAGAGAGAGAGAGAGAGAGAGAAACAGACAGAGAATGCAAGAAGGAAGGATAAAGACAGAGGAACATGCCATGCACAATAGAGAGAAGACCAAGGGGGCAGAAACAGCTAAAGAGAATCAAACAATAAACTTGGGGATGGTAGGGAAGTTGAGAGGTCTCAGGTTCTCCAGGGTAGTGGCAGAGGGATTGAAAGGGTCTCCTGAGGTCTGGGCAGGGTGGGGGTTGCTCACCGATTCTCCTCTGGAATATGCAAGGCCATCATGGTGAGTGGGTCCTCGCACTGCACTGCCCAGCCCAGTCGGTCACCTGCCCGATGTGTCTCCACTTGGAGGAAGTGGTTGGGCATCCTGCTCCAGGACACAGGCATGAGCATCTGTACCTCCAGGCGTGGGGGGCACTGTGGGGCTGGATTCTTCCGCTCACTCAGGAACATGGCGGCCGACAGAGGCATGATATTCTGAAGAAGGAGAGGGAATGGGGCCAGGGAAAGTGAGTGGTCTGAAGGTTGGAGACCCTATCTTACTCAATTTTCATGCTTACCATCCATACCTTGCATACCAACCAAACTGAAGCATGCTGTTCCTTGCACCCCCTTGCTCTCCCCTTTGCTTACACTTTCCCCTAATATCTAGAACCTTCTTGGCCATTCACCTGATTCTCCCAGGATTGATAATGGCCTTCCCCCTTAGCTTTCAGAGCACTTTGTCCTTTAGACAACTCATGGAATAACAAATGTCTGTTACATTAGGTCCTTGTTAGGCAGGGACCTAATACTATCTAAACTTTATCTCTCCTCTAATAATTTGATCAAAGTCAATGAAAATTTAAGTAATTTTCACTGAGTGAATGAAGAGATCTCTCTTACTTATTTCACCTATATATTTTGATCATCTATTGCATATTCACAGTATCTATCCATACATACATCCTCTTGTTCATTGACCATACCATTCATCCATCCATCATTTACGCACATCATTCATCCCTCATCCTATTCATTGGTCAATCATTCTACCCTTGTATCAGTTATTCCATCCATTCTTTAAGTGATCTATCTGTCTGTCTATCTAGTCTTCCTCCCATCCATTTAACCATTTACCCCATCTACTGATCCCAGTCAGTCAACGAATGTCACTCATTCCATTTATGAATCATTGATCCCATTTAGCCAACATTCCCTTATTCCATTCACCCCTCAATCTATTCATTTAGTGGCTCCATCTATCTATCCATCACTCTTTCTGCCCATCCACCAATTCCTCATTCTATCCACTAACCATTCACAGCACTCATATCATTCCAGTCACATATCTCTCCTTCATTCTGTCCATTGCCACTTACTTCATTCATGGATCACATACTTCAATCAACCAACACTCACTCCATCCATCCTTCAACCTATCCATTGACCATTTGATTTTTCTATTTATCACTTCATCAATCCACCCCTGTCCTATACATTCACCATTCACTTTACTCATATATAATTTACTCCATCTATCCAGCAATCTATCCATCCTTCACCCCATCCACTATCCACTCACTCCATCCACAGATCACCTTCTCCATTCATTCATTCATCCATGCATCACTCACCCAACTTACCTATCACTGATTTTCATCAGTTCATTCAAAATTTCATCCAAAACTTTTCCCAGAAAGTTTCTGATCAGCCCAGACCACAGAGATCCCTCCCGCCTCTGAGGTCCTTCCTTCCTCCCCCCGCCAACCACTGCTAGTGCCTAAAGATCACAACCCCTGCCCCATCACCTTCAGCTTTCCCAGTTCAAATTGTATAACATTTTGGTTAGTGGGCAGGACGAATGCAGCTGGAAACAACTTCGTGTTTGGCTCCACCTGGTGGAGAAAGTAGGGAGGCCATGAGGAGTAGACAGGAGCTTTCATCCAGTGTATAGAGACTGGCAAGGTCAAAGGGAGGAGAGGAGGGGAGAGACAGCTACTCGGGCTGGCATCTGAAACACCAGAGACTCCAACCTCACTTTCCTGCTTTATTCCATTTCATCGCCCTCTGCTTTTCCCAGTCTCTGATCACCTTCCTATCTCTGTACCTGACCATTCCCCCTCCCAACACACACTCTGTCATCATCTCCCACACTTCCTCTTTCTCCAGGGACCCTCTTTCTTCCTAAGCTGTTCCAAGCCCTCACCTTTGGGTTCACATCTAGCCTGGGGAATTTCTAAAGGATTTTTGGGGATGGGGATAGGGAGTCATGGGGTTGAATCTTATCTCTATAGACAGATGTGAAGCTCACTTTTCTCCAGGAAACAGCTTATGGTGGTCCCTGCCTGCTCCCCCCCATAAGATGATGGGAGATAAGAATTGGGGGAGGTGCAGTGAGAACTTGTATATGGGTGGATTGAGAAGGAAAATCCATTCAGGACATCTGGCTGAATGGTTGGGAGGAGAGGTGGGAGCTTCTTGGAACAAGACTCACCTGAAAAAAGGTGTTGCTCTCTTTTCCATTGGCTGTGAAGGTCATGAGGCCAGTGGCCAGGTCCACCAGGCAGCCGATGACCAGGTCCGTGTGACTAATGCGTCCTTGCTGACCCGGGCTCACAAAATCCCCACCCCACACCATGTAACAGTTACTGCGCTTCAGGCTAATTAGGAGAGAGGAGAGGGAATAGTCACTACACTAAACCCCCTCCCCAAGATCTGACCTTGAACCCAGAGGAGTGAGTCTTTAGGATCTTAACCTTGATACCTAGGATCCTACAGTCCTTCACCCCAACCCAGACCCAAACTCCAGAAATTATTGCAGGAGCAGCTAGGTGGCACTGCAATGGATAGCATACTGGTCTTGAGTCAGGAGGACCACCAGGCTCAGAATTTACTAAGTGGGCAACCTTGGGAAGTCACTTAATCCAGATTGCCTCCCAAAAAACCCCAAACAAAACCAGAAATCATTGCAGAGACCCCAAATCCTCAGTCACATCTTGACCTCAGAGACATGTTCCCTTCTCTCCCAAATATGAAACGATGAGACCCAGACCCAAGATTCTAACAAGATTTATTGAAGTCAAAATTCTCTAAAGTTATATAGTTCACCCCCTTCATGCCACAGTCTGTCAATAAACATGTATTAAGCACCAACTGTAGGCCTAGGCACTGTGTTAAACACCAGGGATACAAGAGAAAGGCAAAAACATGAGCTTCTTTTCTAACAGGGGATATAAGTAAATGTCTATATCTACACAGGAGATTTTCCTTGTAAATACTCAGACTTAGGAAATGGCAAATCATGTTTGAGTGACAGAAAAGGTCAGTGTCTCTGGACCCTAGCATACATGGAGGAGAGTAAGAAAGCTGGGAAGGCAAGAAGTATCCAAGACGTGAAGGGCTTTGAAAGCCAAGTGGAGAATTTGCTATTTGATTCTAGAGGCAATAGGGAACCATTGGAGGTCATTGAATAGGGGAGTGATATTATTGGACCTGGGCTTTAAGAAAATCACTTTGTAACTGAATAGAGGATGGACTGGAGTTGGGGGAGACTAGGGGAAGGCAGACCCTCCAGCAGGTATTGCCATAGTCCAGATCTCTAGAGTCCTCACCTGTTGTGTACATTGCCTCGCTCATCCCCCATGGTCACCGTCACAGCCCGGACTTTGCTGAGGTCGAAATTCATATCATACTGGTGGTAGTCGGGGGTGACCCAACCCACCCAGACTGAGCTGGGTTCCTGTCCTGCAAACACCCGGACTGAGTAGTAATACTAGGAAAAAGGAGAGATGGGGAATGGGGTGAATGGAGGAAGAACAGAGGGAACCCTCTGAGCCATCCAAATCGCAACTAGCATGGGTGAATGCTGGAGAAATGAGGGCTCTCTGTAGGTTAAGTTGGGAACCAGATTCTGGACCCTAGGACTCTACCTTATCCCCTAATCCTCACCGTGGTGGTGTTGAGGATAATCTCAGGGTCATCCCTGTTGTCAGCGGACACCACATCATGAGGGAGGCGGGGCAAAGCAGGTGTGGCAGGTGGTTGAGTCATCATGGCTGCCTTCTTGGCCTTGAACAAGAACCTGGGGGAGGGGGTAGGAGAGAAGAGACATAAGAGCCCCATCCTCAGTGCCCACACTTCCTTGTTTCTGTGTTTCTGACATCATGGTACCTGCTCCCTCTCCCACCCCACAAAAATTCCACCAAGTCATCAAGTTGAGGGAATTGACTCCAAAGCTATCTTCTCTACTTGAAATGTTAAGAGCTCCTTGGAATATTTTAGTATACTTTGTGGGTACGGCAGAGTGTCCAGGGATAGGGGCTTCTCTTGAGTATAACTAGCCCTTTTGACATGTCAGATTACGATTTCAAGATCATAGGATTGAGGGGAGCCCTGGATACCACCTAGTCAGCCCTCTCATTTTATAGGAGGGTCACAGCCAGGAACGAGAAGGGTTGGCATTTGAATCTATGTCTTCCATACACACACAAACACACACACACACACACACACACACACACAGAGAGAGAGAGAGAGAGAGAGAGAGAGAGAGAGAGAGAGAGATTTTCTACCCCAGCCTGTGACCCATTGCACTTACCCCCTCTTCTTGCTCTTCTCAGTGGCAGCATCCTTCTCATTCTCAGCCCGGGCTGGGGACCCCGCTGCTACCTCGGCCCCTGTCTGAGGTGCCCCGTCTTTGGTGGGCCCTCCAGTCCCCTCTTTGTTCCCCTCAGCCTCGCCTGTGCGTCCTGCCGAACGTTGCAGCTGTTCATAGTCAGGGTCAGGCTCAGCCGCCCGGACCTCATCATCCCCAGGAGGTTGGGGACCTGGGGGGGCCAGAGGAGTGGCCCCTGGAGTGCAGCGAAAGTGTTGATAGAACTGAACAGGAAGACTCAGCCGTAGAAACATCATCTCCACCAGGCTATTCTGGGAACCCCATGTGCGATGTGTTAGGCGCAGGCAGGGTGGTGTGTCCACTGTGCCATCCACTCGGGTCACCTGTGGCATTGTGGCATTGTTAGGGCATCAGGCCCTTAGAACCTACAGAGCCCAGAGATTCAGGATAACCTTCTGCCTGAAGCTTTTCTTGATCCCCTCAGCTATGAGTATTCATTTTCCCATTTTCCATTGAACTCACGTGTCTATTTCTGTATTAATTCACTTTGTCTTATCTATATTTTTAATTTATTCTTGTTGAATCCTTCATTAGAATGTAAGCTCTCTGTGAAAAGGGATAATTTCCTACTCTGTACCTGTTTCCCCAAAACCTAGCACAGTGTCTGATATACAGTAGGAACTCAATAAATGTCCACTGCTAGGTAAATTAGATTTATTTTTTTTAGGTTTTTGTAAGGCAAATGGGGTTAAGTGGCTTGCCCAAGGCCACACAGCTAGGTAATTATGAAGTGTCTGAGGCTGGGTTTGAACCCAGATACTACTGACTCCAGGGCCGGTGCTTTATCCACTGTGCCACCTAGCTGCCCCCAAATTAGATCTACTTAAGAAAATCATACTAAATGCGGCCAAGTCCTACTGAGTTCAAACAGTGAATGATTCCTCTGGAAGTGGTCCTATTATTCAAATTCCCATTGCCTGTTTCCATCAGGCTGAAGACAATGACCATTCTTTCCATAATTACGACTCCAAATAATGTGCATTTGAATAGACCCAACCATTCAAGACATTCAAAGATGGAAACCAATAAATGTTAGTGAGGAACATACCAAACTTAGATATTCGTATTTCTCTAAATCTTATACCAGAATTAGAGTGTTTTGGAGCTGGAAGGAAATTTATAGTTTATCCAGCATGACTCTCATTTCAAGGAAGAGGTGCAGGCCCAGAGATCCCACATCTAGTAAATGGCCAAGATTCTCCTAATTCTAGCCCAGGTTCCCCATTCTTCTCTCTCATAGCCAGTTCATGAGAGTCAAGTCCCAAGTTTTCTGCATTGATGACACAGAGTGGAGAAAAGGCAGGAGAGGAGCTGTGGTATCTCTGATCCACAAGAAGGAAGGGGGAGGTCTCACCTCATAATGGGGATGGTCAGGGGGCATAGGTTCAAACTGGGGCAGGCTCTTGCTAAACCAGGTGGTGACAGGCCGCTGCATATTGATGGCAAAAGGTTCAAAGCCCTCTTGGAGTCCACAGATGGTGAAGTAGCGAAGAGATCCCACATCCTGGCCTAAATTTAGGCGTCCCACCTGGCCCAGGCCCAGGCTGCAGACAGGGAGGAATCCTGGGTGGGAGGAGGGTAAGAAGGGTAGAAGGTGAGGGGATGAGGACCATAGGGGTTCAGAAGATAGAAAATAGTAACTCATGTCCCTGAAGCTTCTCAGTTTACAAAACACTTTCTTTACAACAAACTCTGTGAATTACAACAATAATAATAGCTAGTGTTTATATGGAACTCTAAGCTTTGCAAATTTCTCTTCAAATATTATCCCATTTTATAGGATTCCTGGGAAGTAGGTGCTAATGTTACTCCTATTTTACAAATGAGGAAACTGAGGCAGACAGAAGTTATTTGACTTGCTCAGAGATAGTGTTGTCTGAACTGGGATTTGAACTAATGTCTTCCTGACTCCAAGCTTGGTGCTCCTCCACTGCTGCCTTAAGAGAGACTCAAAAGTTTTGGGGACAAGGCGAGCCTGGAAGAGGGGCTAAAATGGGAATCCTCACCATCCCCAATTTCAATTTCCTTGAAGGCTGTCTCTGAGCCCGAGTCGGACATGAGTATTTCTCCATTGAGTGTGAAAATGATGGAGTTCTCCGAGAGGTCGATCATACACCCAACCACATCTCCTGGCTGCCAGGGTCGCCCAAAGGGTTCACTGCCCATATGCCAGCGCTGCCCCTACAGATTTACAGAATGAGGGATGATAACCAGAGATAAGAGAGCATCACAGAGATACACAGAAATGAAGAGACATGTATCAAAACACAGAGAAAAGGTATTAGTATCCAGGAACAGAAGAGAGAGGAAGATCCTTAGCATTATCTTCATTCCCCAGCACTACCCCCAAATTCTACCTCTGTTTTGGGACATCCTTTGTTCTGCCCCCTTTAGATTCAGGGAGAGAAAAGCATGTTGTCTCCCCATGTGTCTGTCTATTCTTATCGTTAGCAAAAATTTGGATAAATGGATGAATGGAATAGATCGATTCTATCACAGAGAGAGTATGTAAGGAATTTAATTGAAAGATAGATTTATATAAAAGAATGAGTGAATGAATAAAAATTTGGATGAATAAATGAATCAATAGAGAGGTAGGTGAATAAATAAAAGATGGGTGGGTATATGGAAGGATGAATCAATGAAAGAAAATCTGGAAGGCTGGTAGGTGAATAGGTGAATAAGTAGATGAATAAATCAATAGATGGGTGGATAGATGGATGAATTAAAGAATGAATTCTCATAGAAAAATAGATACAGTTAAAAATGCTCTTTGAATTTTTCATGATTTGTTTTTCTCTTGTTTCTGCCTCAAAGTTCATTTTGAAAGGGGATGTCCACTGTGAGTTGATCAACCTTGAAGGATGCAAAGCCTCTGCAGTTCAGACAAGCCTAGGAGACTGGCTATGGACAATGCTGTCCCCATCCAGAGAAAGAAAAACAAAACAAAAACAGCAAAAAATCCTACAGAATCTGAATGAACACTACACTGATTTTTTAAAAATTTCTTTTATGCATTTCTTTCCTATCTCTTGAATTTCTTTCTTTCCCCTTAATTCTAATTCCTCATACTGAAAATTTGTAAACAATGTTAAACATAAATGTGTATGTCTAATATTCACCTGATTGATTGCCCCTGAGGGAAGGAGGGTGGGAAGTGGGGAAGGAAATCATTTAACTTAAAAATATGCATATATATGTGGATGAATTTTGAAAAACTTTCATAATATATAATTAGAAAAATAAAATAAAATATCAATTAAAAAAAGAAAGGGATTATCTGTGGTCAGCATTGAGAGGAAGGGAGAAAGGAGAGAGAAATGTAGCCTATTGACCTGAATGGTTTCAGGGAAGGGCTGGGGAAAGAGGATGGTCCTATCTTCTGCAGGAAGACAAAGAAGAGGGATTTCTCCTTGGGAGAAGTCATATAAACTGGGGATTCATCTGGGGGAAAAGGTGGTGGATTACAGGTGAAACAGAACAGGAGTAGAGCAAGCTTGGGGAGAAAATTCTCCTTAGAGGAAACTTTGATGGCTAGATTAGGGGGAAGTTATGTTTAGGAGAATGCAGTTGGGCAAAGGTGGGTAGGAGGTACTCACTCGGTGGCCATTGAAGACATAAGCCAAGTCATCTGCTCCCAGCTCCACATCTGGCCGCAGTTCTGGACGGGCCCAGCCCACACGCATCTCTCCAGTGGTGACAGCCTCAAACTCAAAATACCAGCGACCACTCTGAACTGCATATGTACGTTCTGCTCGAAAAATTCGCACTCGATCCCCACTAGTCTGGCTCTCCACTTGGCCTGGGGGGCAGGAAAAATCAAGGAAGAAGGTGGATCAGAGTGGACAGGGCTGTCAAATACAGTGGATATAAGTTGGATAAAGAGAAAAGTGGTTTCTTAAGATTTTGGTAAGGGAAGCAATGAAAAGAGACAGCATGAAGAGAGGAAAGGTAACCAATCTTGATAAATAGTCTCACTCTGTCCTAACTTGGGGGAAAAATGGTCAGTGAGGCGGAAAGAGCAACAGGGACAGAGATAGGAAGAGAGAAAGAAATAGAGAGAGCTGGAAAGAAAGATAGGACTGGAGGGACAGAGAGAAATAATAAGTTGTTGAATTGGAGAGGAGATATAGAGGAAATAGGAATGAGAAAAACGAACAAGAAAGATGGAAATTGAGGACAGGAAGAAAGAATAAAAGAGAGAAAGTTAAAAAGAGAGAGACGAAGGAATAGAAAAAGAAATGGGAAGTGGGAAAGGAGAGAGAAAACATCAAGGAAATGGAAGAGGGACAAAAAGCAGAAAAAAATTGAATCAGAGACCAAGAGAGAGAGAAAGAGAAAAGAGAAGAGAGAAAGGGAGGAAGAGGAGGAAGGAAAGAAGTTGAGAGAGGGAGAGAGAGAGAGAGAGAGAGAGAGAGAGAGAGAGAGAGAGAGAGAGAGAGAGAGAGAGAATATCAGGCAGATAGGGAGGAGAAAAAAGAGGGGAGAGAAAGCTGGATCCTCTGGTTTGGGTCAGGGGTCACTCACTGGACTCCTGGTCAGGTGGCTCAATGTTATAGCCATAACCCAACAGCGTTCGTACAGCTTGACAGAGGCTGTCTCGGTTACTACGCTTGGTGGACTCATCCAGGAGGCGGTAGGGGACTAGCCGGGGGTTCCTCCGGGCAGGGATGTCTTGGACAGCACTATAGCTCCAGCCTTGGGCCACACGGTCTCTCGCCCATACATTGTGCCCATTCTCGGCCAGCCGGTCAACAAGTGTCGTCTGTGCTGGTGTTAACCGCACGTGGCTCAGGTCCAGTGGAGCTGGCTTGTAGCGATTACTCATCATGTACCTGTGGATGCCAAAAAGGACCTTCTGCACTGCCTTGGCTCTGACCCTATTATTCATAATGACAAAACTATAAGGGAGTATGGCCCAGACCACTACACCTGACAAGTAGTCTCAACTGAACCTACTACTTCCTAGGGCAGATTTGGGATCGCTCCAATGATTAATCAATAAGCATTGTGAGGGAGCTTTTTCTGACATCAGGCCTATACCTGCCTAAAAGTAACTTCCCCCCATGCCTCCGAGGCTCCTGGTTTTTCCCCCTAAGTCCAGCACCAATCTCTTTCAGGAGACAAACCTTCAGATACTTATAATATCACCCCCATCCCCTACCTCTTCTCTAGGCTAAAGATACTGAGTTCCTTCAACTCATCCTTATATGCCCTTTGGTCCCTAATTTTCATGCCATCCTGGTCATCTTTCTTGAGATTTCCTTCAGGTTTTCATTGATCTTAAAAATGTGATGCCTGGAACAAATGATCTAGATGAAACTGGTCTGATCAGGACCAAGTATGGAGTCACTATCACCTCTGTTGGTGGTGGCCTCCTTGAAAAGAACGACTTAAGGTTGTGATGGTGTTCCTGACTGTCAATAATTGCTGACCAGTTGGCTGATGATATTTTTTCATTTGGAGTTCAGAGTCCATCTCTATAACCAACCTATCTCAACTTGTGTAGTTAAGTTTTGGAACCTAGATGGAAGAATTCCTATTTCTCTTTTATATTTTATCTGTAGATCTGACCATTTTTGGCTGATGAGACATACATTGTCCCTTGAGCCTCTAAAATCTTATCCCTGGCCCTATTATCCCTTGCCTCTCACCTCAACCCCTCTCTCTCAGTCCCCTTCCCTCATGCTTCACCCATGTTGCTGCAAACTCACGCCTTGGGGAGTTTTGTCTTCTTGAGGTTCTCCTCAGCCTTCTCATCAGCCATACCTACATGGCACCCCAAAGCCAGCAGGGTCCTAGAGAGGGAATAAGGGTCAGCCCCTAAGCCCCTCCCCCCAGATCCACATATTTCCCACTCCATTTTGCTCAAAATCTCTCCCAATATATCTTTTTTTTTTTTTAGGTTTTTGCAAGGCAAATGGGGTTAAGTGGCTTGCCCAAGGCCACACAGCTAGGTCATTATGAAGTGTCTGAGACCGGATTTGAACCCAGGTACTCCTGACTCTAGGGCCAGTGCTTTATCCACTGCACCACCTAGCAGCCCCTCCCAATATATCTTGAATTCTCTTTGAACCTGTCTCTGCCTCCACCTCTATCTCATTCTGTTTTCCAGTCTCCCTGTCTCTCTCCCTCCCCTTTTCCTTCTCTCTCTCTCCTCTTTTCTCCCTTTCTCTTTCTCTTTGTCCTGTCTTTTCCCTTACAATCTATTTCTTAGTCTTTTCCTAGCCCCTAGATCTCCATTTGTCTGTTTCCCTTCTTGTCTTTGCCTCTCCTCCCACTCAGTGTTTTCCCTTTCTCTTTTCTCTTTCAACTTCCATGTCTCTATTCCCAACTCAGAACTCCTTACTTGAGTGTCTCCCCTGACATCTGCAGATTGTAGTTTCTCTCAGGCTCTGGGAGATTGTGAAAGTCCACCAGGCATGGATGAAGCCGTTTGTTATCATCCCGTACCTAGTTTGACAGAATCATTGGGGCAGTCAGAAGTCACTTTTCAGATTCCAGGCAGTTCATATCCTAGGTTCCATGTCCAAATGGACATCCTTTCTCCTATGATGAGAAAATCCTCCCTCTTCCCAGGGTCAGTTAGTGCATCTTAGTCCCAGCTACAGCTAGCCCAACCTTACCGGGCCATAAGTCCATCCTTGCTCAATGCGAGTCAGAGCCCAGAGCTCATGGATGTTCTCTGCCAACTTCTCTCGTATTCGTTCCAGGTGAGGTGGCAAAACAATCTTTGAGGAAGAAATGATCATATTATATGTATTCTGTCCCCACCTCTCCTTGATCTGAGACCATTTTCCTAGGACCTTCCTTCTTCTCTCTTAGGGCTCAGGGATACAATCACCTGTTCCCATTCAACTTCATACACTAGTTTTGGACCCCCATCAGTCAAGATTAGAGACATCCTCAACTACTCATGTCCTTCTTACCCACTAGAAAATCAGTGAAAATTTCTTTTAAGTATTCTAATTCTTCTGTTAATCTCGGAGATTTATATTTTTGTAAATATTCAATCATTTTGCTTAGACTGACAGTTTTACTGACATACAATTGGGCAAAATAACTCAAAAATGACTTTAATTTTACCTTCATTGGTGATGTATTCATTTTTGATACTGACAATTTAATGAGCAACTTTCTTTTTTAAAAAAAATCAACTTAACCAAGTTAACCATGATTTATTTTTTTCATAAAACCAGCTTCCAATTTTATTAGTTTAATGATCTTTTTTTCTTTTAATTTTAATAATCTCTCTTGATTTTTCAGGATTTCCATTTTAGTTTTGCTTTGGTGTTTGGTATTTGAGTTTCTTAATTGGGGATTTTTTACATATTTTCTCTAGTTTTTTATTCTCATGCCCAGTTCATCAATCTGTTCTTTCTTTTGTTGATATTTGCATTTGGAGATATAATTTACCCCCTTCAGTACAACTTTGTTTTCACCCCACATTTTTTTTTGCAAGGCAATAGGGTTAAATGACCTGCAAGGTTACATAGCTAAGTATTAAGTGTCTGAGGATTTGAATTTGAACTCAGGTCCTCCTGACTCCAGGGTCATGTCTCTATCCACTGTGCCCCCATCCTACAAATTTTGATGTGTTGTCTCATTATTGTCATTCTCTAATAAAATTACTGATTTTTTGCCTTTAACTTGTTCTTTGACCCACTCATTCTTTAGGGTTAGATTATTTAGGTTCCAATTAGCTTTTAATCTATTCTTCCACAGCTCTTCATTAAATGTAATTTTTATTGTATTATGATCTGAAAAGAGTGTGTTTAATATTTCTCCTTCTTTGCATTTGGTTGTGCTCTATATGTGGTCAATTTTTGTGAAAGTGCTATGAGAAAAAAGGCATATACTCCTTTCTATTTCCATTCAGTTTTCTCCAGAGAGATATCATATCTAACTTTTCTAAGATTCTATTTAGTTCCTTAACTTCTTATTTATTTTATGGTTAGATTTATCTAGTTCTGAGAAAGAAAAGTTGAAGTCCCCTGATCAGGATCTTTGTCTTTAGGTAGGAAAGATCAATAAACAGTGTGTGAATAAAAAAACCCATAAAATAGACCTGGAATGAGCCATAGAAAGCATCTAGTTTAACACTTTGAATTTATAGAGGAGGATATTAAGGCCCCAAGAGATCACCCAAAGAATACAAGTTCTCCTGAGTCAAAAGGACCCAACTATAGGATCTTTGGCTCCCAATCTGTTTCTACAACTGTTTCTGTTCTACAACTGTTTCTACAACTGTACTGTTTCTACAACTCTTTTTCTTGGCAGGACAAGGAAAGAGATGAATGAGTTTCTAAGAGTCTCCAATTCTTCCTTTCCCTGGGTATTTTACTATAGGAACAGAAATTTGGATCTGGGAAGGAACTTGGACATCATCCATTCCAATGCATTCATTTTATATGTTAGGAAACTAAGACCCATGGAGATGAAGTGATTTGCTCAAAGCCTGGGCAGATTATAGGGCTGAGCCTTCACTGGGCACTCACAACCCACAAGATCTTAGCCATCCTCTCCCAAATTTCCTAGGACTTCATTCATCTCTTTTACCTCATCTACCTGGTAATCAAATGACTCTCTCCCATTCAATCCAATTTAATGAGCATTAATTAAGACATCTACTCAATACTGGGATTCAAACAGAAAAAAACAAAACATCCCTACCCTCTATAAGCTTCCATTGTACTTCAAAATTATTTGGATGGGAGATCACTCAAAGGTGGCACAGTGGATAGTGCCCTGGTCAGAGTCAGGAGGACCTGAGTTCAAATTCAGCCTCAGATACTTACTAATTACCTTGTGACCTTTGGAAAGGCACTTCATCCCACTGTCTTGAAAACCCCCCCCCCAAAAAAAACCTCCAAAATATTATTTGGATGATGTTTAGAGACTGGGTCTCTTCGTGCTATTCTCTTACTCATTCTGGCCCCCTCTTGCTAATTCTCTTCCTCATAGTGCCCCCCAATACTACTTCTCCTTCAGTTTACCTGGACAGTGTCCACAGGGTAGGGCACAAAGTCAGTGTGGGACAGGCAACAGGTAGGTCCCACAAGGTGAGGCCCATGGCCTTCTTCCCGACGGTATTCCTTAATGGGTTCCAGTCTGAGACGTTCTCGGGGTAGTAGAGCCTCATGGCATGGAGCATAGCCCGGTGGGGGTAGGAATTTAAACTCACCATGGCGACCACCCAGGAGAAATCGCACCCTAAGTAGGAGGAGAAGGGAGAGGAAAGAAGGGAATATAGCAGTACCATGGTATCTTGAAAGATTTGTCTTTAGTGGGATAATTATCTTTAGTGGGAGGTGGGGGGAATTGAAAGGTGGAGGAAATGAAAAGGAATCCTGGGAGATAAAAATCAGAGCTCCCATTTCCTAAGCATGAAGGTTTACAAAGTCTTTTCTTCAAAGAAACCCTGGATTTTATAGGAGAGGAAAATAAGGCTCAGAAAACAAGACTTTCCTATCATATAGCAAATTGATTCCTAGCATATTTCCTAGCATAAAGCTAATTGATTTCTATATCTGGAAGTGTTGAGAGGTTGCAATTCATCAACTGACCCCAAAAGATATGAGAAAGAGTCCCCTTCTTAATTCTTTTTAGAGCTGGGGGACTATAGGTGGGCCACCGAATTACATTATAGCTCTCTGGGAAGTGGAACAGAGAGTAAATATAAATGACATAAAAACCAAAGACATCAACAAAATGTTTACTTTTAAAATAAACACTGCTGAACTTGGAATAACAGTGTTGTTGAGTTGTTCCAGTTGTGTCTGACTCTTTGTGACCCCCTTTGGGGTTTTCTTGTCAAAAATACTGGAGTGGTTTGTTATTTTATTCTCCAGTTCGTGTTACAGCCAAGAAAATGGAGGCAAACAGGGTGAAGTGACTTGCCCAGGGTCACCCAGCTAGTAAGTGTCTGAGATTGGATACTTTGGGGATGGATCAGAAAGTTTAGGGGAAGAGAAGAAGGAGAAGAGAAAAGGGGAATAGACAGCAATGGGAGAGAAGGAGGGGAGGGAGCAGGAGCAGGGTGGAGCTTCTTACCGAATACCAGCAGAGAAGCTGACCACAGGAAAGAAGAGCCCATCCAGGTTGAAGGCCTCAAAGACACCTTGCACAGGACAGCCATTGATCCGGAATGAGATGGATGGGACACTCAGGTCTAGGCAACAGCTAATCACATCCTCAGCAGCCAGGAGGTGCTGGCTTTGGGAAGCCACTGGTCGGGCAACCCGCCCTGCAATTGGAGGTCATGGGAGTCACAGAGGTGGCACAAGCAGTGGGGTTCCCAGGAAATATGAGGTTCAGAGGATCTAGGCACTAGGGCTTGGAAATTCTTAGGGGTCAAAATTTGGGGAGATCAGATCAGGGATCCCAGAAGACACAAGTCAGAGACAAAGGATTCTAGGCATCAGAGGTCAAAAGCCAGGAATCCCAGGAGAAAAGATTTAGAAGTTGGGGATCCCCTAAAATTAAGGTTGTGTGAATTTGGTTTAGAAATCAAGTCAGAGAGTCCTTATAAGATTCTCAGAGGTCGGGATCAGAGATCAGTAATTCTAGGACACTAGGGTTCAGGGAAGGGAGTGTCCCTGATATCCAGGCCCCAGGAAATAGGTTGGAGTTCAGTTTACGGTAAGGTCAGAGTGCAGTACCAGACCAGAGGTGCAGTCCATCAAAGCCATAGGAGTAGAGATCATCTCCAACGCCATTGCCTCCCCAGCCTTCCCCACCACCAGGGTAGGGGCTGTATCCCTCAGTGAGGGCCCAGCCCACCCTCAGGTGTGTGGCTTGGGCAGTCAGGAAAGGTTCCACTGAGTCCACCATGACTTCAAAGTACCACTTCCCATACTGTGTGGTCCCCTCAGCCCGGCCCACAAAGATATTGGGGCGGATGCTGGGAAGAGAGATGTGGAGAATGAGACTGAGTCAAGGGAATCAATAGAAGCAGGAGAGATACAGAGGGAGATAGAGGTAGACAATGGAGATAGGAGAGATCAAAAGGGAGGGTGACTTAGGAAACAGAAAGGGAGAGAGGAAGACTTGGGCAAGAGATAGAAGAGGGAGAGAGATGTAGTGCAAGAGACACAAGGAGATAGAAACATCAAAGGGAAAGACACATGGGGAAAGAAACAGGAGAGATATGGAGGGAAGGAGGCAGAGAAGAGAGAGAGAGAGAGACACTGAAAAAAGGAGATGCAGATAGGATGGAGGATAGGATGATCTGAGGAATATAGGGGAACACAGGTTTGAATGTGGGGTACACAAGGGTTAGTTTTGATGGGAGGGGTCTTAGTTAGGGGTCAGAGTCAGGCTCAGACCTTGTGACATAGTTAATGAGGTTGGTCTGCAGTAGGAGCTCACGCCCTGGAAGGAGATTCTCAGTGATGAGGACCTGGTTGGAGCGGACAGCAACGCCATTACACACGCAGAGAGAGCACAGCACGTCCAGAACCTGAGTAGGGAAGGTCAGGGGTTAGAGGTCAGAGTATAGGGCCAAAGATCAGGTTCTAATTTACTTTTTGATTTTTACAAGGCAATGGGGTTAAGTGACTTGCCCAAGGTCACACAGCTAGGTAATTAAAGATCAGATTCTAAGGAGAGGAACAGGTTGTGAGATCCTGATATAGGAGAGGGTCAGGTCATGGTTTGGGAAGAAGGATCAGAAATAAGAGGAAGAGAGGCATTGGAGGAGAGGCCAGGTCAGAGGTTAGAACACAAACCTTGTGGTTCCGACCATGCTTGTCCAACAGGGAAATGATGGATTTGATGTGATTCTCCTGAATGATGTTAAGTACTTCTGGACTCTCAATCAGTACACAATAAAGCACCTCCAGGATCCCTGAATGATGGCAGGCAGGACAGGGGCTTTAGCACTGTCCATCATTGTCTTTCCCACTCTCCCTCCCTTTGCCTCTATCTCATTTTAGGACTCCCTCTGTCTCTCCCTTTATTTATATCCCTCTTTCTCCTGCTTGTTAGCTGTGGCCTTGGGAAGGTTACCAATCCTCTTTGGACCTCAGTTTCCCCATCTGTCAAACTTTGTCTCATTCTCCCTCCATGACTCTGTCTGTCTCTTATTCTGTATCTCTCCTTTCCAGGTTTTCTTGAGTGTCTGTCTCCTGCCTGAGTGTGAGTCTCCTGCTTGAAGATGACCCTCCCCCTTGTCCATCTCCCCTAGGATTCCCATACCAGAAGAGGCCTCCAGCCGATCCAACTTGCTGACGAGCCAGTCAAGATTGTGGGAGAACAGGGCACAATTGGTGCGGTTCCCCCGAATCAAAGAGGCTGAGGATGAAGAAAAATGGATGAAGAGAGTCTGAGTTTGGGTTGCTCCCAACAGATACATCCCTGTTGTCACAAAAAGAGCCATGGGATCTTGGATTCCCTGGGTCTTAGAGGACAGGGACTTGGAGTAAGGGACAGACACTAAGAGAAGAGAAACTGAGGGGGCTGAGAAACAGGACTGGATGACTTCAGGTGGGACCAACTTACCCAAAAGCTCATAGAGTAAATTCACAATCTCCTTCCAAGACTCAGCTGCCTCCTCTCCTGCAAACTCAGCAAAGTGGGCAGCAGTGGAATAGACATTGAGACGATCAATGCAGTTCAGAACCAAGGACAGCATTCCCTGGAAGGGTAAGGGTAGGAGGCAGAGCGAGACAAGTTAGAGGGTCCCTAGTACCCTTTCCTCTATTTCCTCCTCTCCTCCTTACTCATTCCGAAGATGTACAGTCAGAAGGGAGGCCAATGAAGTCCATCCCCATTTAGAGAAAAGGAAACAGAAGCTCACAATAGAAAAGATCCTTGCTCAAGAGCCCATAGCAAATCCTCTAAACCTGAGGATTCGAACTCAGGTCTCCTGACGGCCCGTGGCTTTTCTTAGGAAGCTAGGATATAAGATACTTTCTATTTCTGTCTCAATCTCAATATGTCTAAAATGTAGCTCATCATCTTTGCCTCAAACACATCCCTCCTCCAGCTTTCCCTGTTCCTGATATGCCACCACCACCATTCTCCCAGAGTCATCCTCATTCTCCTTCACAGGCCATCTCCAATTAGCTTCCAATCTTGATATAGCCTACCTCCATGGTTCTTTCATCTGTCAATTCTCTCCTCTCAGCTCAGGCCCTTGTCACTTCTTGTTTAGTCTATTGATTGTTTAGTCTATTGATTAGTCCTGATTGATTTCTCTATTTTCCAATCCATTCTCCATTCACCTGACTTTCTGTGGCACAAGTCTGACCATGCCATCCTTTCCCTCAATCATCTGCAGTAGCTCCCTATTGCTTGTAGGTTATAAAGTCCTTAGCCTACACTAGACCTCTCTTGCTGGCTCTCCTCTGCCACCAACTTTAATTGTCAGTGATCTTTCCTGCCTCAAATTATATTTATTCAGATGTGTACCTGTAACATCCCTCCAATTACATGTAACCTTCATGAAAGCAGAGTCAATTCTGTTTTGGGTTTCTCTTTATATTTTCAACATGTAGCAAAGTTTTTGGCATAGTTTTGTTGTTGTTCAGTGTTTTCTGCCTCTTCATGACTACTTTTGGGATTTTCTTAGAGATATTGGAGTACTCTGTCATTTTCTTCTCCTCCTCAGTTTATATATAAAGAAACAGAGGCAATCATGGGTCAAGTGACTTGTCCAGGGTCACCCTGCTATTAAGTATCTGAGGTCACATTTCAACTCAGGTCTTCCTCGCCCCAAATCCAGTGCGTTATCCATTGTGACATCTGCAGCAGAAGTTAGGGGTCAAGGAGTCATTCAAGCAGAAAATGAAAGTAGAGAGTCCAGTTTGGAGTCAGGAAGACCTGCATTCAAATTTGACCTCAAACAATGACTAGCTGTGGACCCTGTGGGACAAATCACTTAATCTTTGCCTGGCTCAGTTTTCCCACCTATCAAATGGACTCAATAATAACACCTACTTCATGAGATTACTGTCAGAATCACATGAGATAATGCTTATAAAATGCTGGGCAGACAGAAGGTCCTATATTTAATGTTTGCTATTATTATCAGTATACCACATGCGACCAATTTGAATGAAAGTTTCTCTTGCCTACTGGAGCAGCTCCTCAACCTTGCCCTCACCCTTATGGGGCCCTTGCTGTCTCCTTTCTTTTCATAACAGAATGTGCATACATGGGCATATGTGTGTATATGTATGTGCTCACATGTGTTCACCCATAAATATGCTTGTCTGCACATACTTCTTCCTGGAAGAGGCTTTGACGGTTCCGGAGGCTCCGTAGTTTGCTTTGCTTCTCCTCATGCTGCAGGTCTTCTGAGGGGGGCTCGAAGTAGCCAATGAGGTCCTGTAAGCTCAGGATGACCCCTTCGATAGGCAGTGTCACACCTGCTGCAGGGGCCCCCTTGGGTTTCCCACTCAGACTGTCCAGACCTCTGAAGATATGGTTTGGAGACAAGGGATGGGGCAAGATGGCAAAGGTCAGAAATTAATAGAGTGTAAATCCAAGAGACCAGAGGTCAAGGATCATGGTCAAAAGTCAACAATTACCGGCCAAGAGGCATGCTGGGTTGGCAATGTTGGAGTGGCAGGGGTAGGGGTATTGACAGGAGGGATTACCTGGGTCAAAGGTCACAGGCCAGACATTTGAGGGTCTGGGGGTCAAGGTCAAGGAACCAAGATGAGGAACCCCAGATTTGAAGTCAGTGGTCAAGAGTTGGGGGTTAGAGACCAGGAACCTAGGCATTGTTGCTGGATGGGGTGGAGAGGCTGGGGCAAAGGGGTACCCACTTGATGAACTGGTTGTACAGCCCAGCTGTGCTGTGAATCATTCGGGCTGCCTGAGACTCTTCCAGTTGGCACCGGGTGAGGGACAGGGCATCATCCATGTGGCCTTCTTGATGCAGCATGGCCTGGTCGGGGACTGGCAAGGTCAGAACTGGGATGCTCCACACCTCCTGTCCTCACTATCCCTGTGACCATCTCTTTGGCCATGCTTTCTCCCCATTTGTCTTTGGGCATAGTCTATATTCTCTGTCTCTCTGGCTCTTTCTCCCTATCTTCCTTGCACTTCTCTTATATGTGTATGTTTTTCCTGGCCATTGCCAACCCATTGCTGTGGGTTAGAAAGCATTTTGCCTGCATTCTCTTCCTTGAAAATTGGAATAGTCCTTTGAGGCATGGACTCCATTTCACAGATGAGCAAAATGAAGTTCATCCTGGTTAAGGAACAAGTCCATAATCTCATAGGAAGCAAAACTCAGGGACAACATTCAAACCCAAGTCCAGGGATTTTCCCACTGTAACTCTGCTGATTTTTTCTTTCTGTGTCTCAGTCTCATTTTTTCTCTGTCTCTCTCAGTCTGTTCTCTATCTCTATCTCTCTTCTTCTCTCCCCTCTCCTTTCCTTTCTTCTTCTCTTCCCTCTTTCTTTCCCTCTTCTCTCTCTTTTACATTCTCTGCTGCTGTTCTCTCCATCTCTCTTTCCCCTAACATTCCACCCCACTTCTTCCCCCAAATATCTCCCAGAAAGCTTTACCTTCCTTTTCATTAGGCCCATGCGCAAGGCTTTGGGGTCTGGAGCAGCATATGTGAGCCACAGGCCAGAGGCTACATGTTGGACAAAGCACAGAGACTCCCCATATTTGATCTCAGGGGGCCCCATCCCTTCCACATCTCGCTTTGGGGCTGTGTCCAGTTTCTCCTGTTGTAGGGGAAATGGGGAAAGGCAGAGAGGGGGTCAGAATTTCTCTAGGGAAGAGGTCACATATTGAGAGACTTAGGGCATGCTTGGGGGATTCCAAGAGGTTTGGCTTGGGGATTCTTATTCTATGATCTTTCAAATCTCAGATCAGAACTGGAAAGGCTCTTTGAGATCATTTCATCTTACCCCTTCATCTTATAGATAGAGAAACTCTGACCTAGGGAGACAAAGGGACTCACCCAGTATCACACAACTGCTAAAGTGATTGAGGCAGGATTTGAACCCAGGGCTTCCTGACCTCAGGTCTAGCAAGCACTGCCTCTGTGAAAGAGCTCCTAGTTGAAGCTTAGCTGGTCAGAAGGTAAAGAATCCCAGGATATCAGAGCTGGAAGGGGTCTTAGAAAACCTCTAGCCATTGTCCCCTGGTCCCGTATTTCAAAGACATAGGCCCAGAGATAGTAAGGGTCTTGCTCCAGCTTAAACAGCAAACCAGAGGATTTCTGGGCAACGCAATTCCCTTAGGGTTTGGGCCCAGAAAGTTGTAGAAAGGGTCTTCATGTGGGTAGTTTGTGGGGAAAAACAGTAGACTCCCCATCATAGGTACCTTGGATATTCGGAAACAGAAAGCAGTTGCCTTGGTGGCAGCCTTCGAGGCATCTACCACTATCAGGCCTTGGTCTTCTGTCAGTGCCAAATATCTCCCTGTTGTTACATGTCGTACCCGCAGGGGCTGGCCCCAACGCAGGTGGCTCCCACTCCAGCTGGGGGAGTGAAGGGGAGGACAGGAGGGACATCAGGTCCAAAGACTGTTCTTGTCCAAATCCCAGTTCTCCAACCAGGATCCCTTCTTCCCCAGAGTCACCTTGCCCAGTCCCCCAGATCCCTGTCTACCCAAAACCCATATCCTCTTGTCCCCTCAGCCCTTGCTACCTTATCCTCAGAGGTTCCAGCCTCCACAGGGAACGGGCATGGGTGCACACAGCACCCCCTTCATAATGAACCAGTCTAGTGGGAAGGGAAGAAGAGCAGAGGGGATAACAGATCAGACAAATACAAGGCCCCAGTGTCAGATTCCTAACCTCTTACTATTCCTCAGAGTTTTAATTCATAGAAAGCTCATTTCTGGGACCCAAGACCCACCAGGCCTAGATTTTCTAACATCCATTCTCCCAGTCCATCACCAGACCAGAATTCAGTCTTGGGTCTCCAGGCTTGCTCGCATACCCCTCTCTGGCATTTAGGTCCACAGTCTTCACTTTTTCTTAAGGATCCTAAGTCTACCCATCTTGATTGGACTCTATGGAGTCTGGGCCTCCAGATCTCTTCCATAAAGAATTACCCAGATGTCCAAACATCTCATTCTAGTCCTGCCTGATACCATCCCCTAACTCTACTGGTATCCAGACTTCCCACCCCATCGTGACCAACCTGCGCTGGTCATCGCTATCAGCTGAAGAGATGGTCAGACACTCATCCATGTGGCCATGGAACAGCCGGAGAACATGGCCACCGGTCACATATCCTGCAGTGAGGGAATGGATGACTCAGTGGACGTAGGGGGTAGAGATCTCAGGTTTGGGCATTTCTGGCTGGTGTGGGGGAATCTCAGGGGTTCCCCTACCTTCTTCACATCCAGAACAGATTGGGTTCATATTCCAAAGGGTTTGCATGAAAGAAGCATCAACCTGGAGGTCCCCACTGGCTGTGGACAGGTGCTAGAAGGAAGGCAGAAGTCCAAGGTCATCAAAATGGGGTCAAGGGTCAGATACACAACAGTTCAGGAAACTAGTGAGGTTGGATAATTGGGGATGAGAAAATTGGGGGAATTTTGAGGCAGTCCTGTAACTTGGATCAGGGAAGGTAGGAAGAGATGGGGCAGGGACTGGAGAGAGGGACCAGAGAGGAGAGAGATAGCATTAGGGAAAGAATGGGATCTGGAAGGGCAAGGCACACATTTGGATTTGGATTTCCAAGTAACAACAGGTGGGCATGGGAAAGATTGGAGCCCCCCGAGGCTCCCCGGCTCTCACCAGATATCGCTCAGAAGAGACACTGACAAGGATGATGTCATCCCCCACTCGGACCTTCTCTCCTTCAGATCTCTGCTTTGAGGCTGGATGCATGGTCCACCAGCAGGCCTCCCCTGGGGTAGACAGGGAGGAGCCAGATTATGCCACTGGGGATCTTCCCCAGTCCTGCCATTCTCCTTCAGTGTCTCCTCTAGGATCCACCTGCTTTCCTTTGCCCAATGTCCCCGATCCCGCCCTTTCTTGCCCAGCGTCTCCCTCCTCTTTCTTGTTTTCCCAGACTCCCTTGTTCCTGCCAGGGTCTCCGCTATCACACCTGTGGCATCTTCTTGCAGGCCCACATCGAAGGCGAGTTTGTCAGTCATGGAGCGGGATGTTGTAAGGCAACTTAGATACTAGGGAAGGGAGAACCAGGGGAGAAAAAAGGGAAATAAAAGAGGGCATCAGTCCTCCTTCAGTCCTTCCTCTTTCTTCCCTCCTCTTCTCTCCATAACTCCCCACCCCCACCCCTTATGACTTACCATTCGGCTGTGGGCATGTCGGAGCAAGATGGCGTGGCCATAGAGAAGAGTCCGGTGACCCCCTCCCTGAGATGACTGGGGAGGGGTGGAGAAAGAAGGGATAAATCTCCATGAGCACACAGGGATCCCCCATCTACCCAGCTTAAAGTCCCCAGTCTTCCCTCTCCTTGCCCTCCAAGTCATCACCCCTTCCCCAGAGAAGAGGAAGTCATGTAGCGAATCTGTGGGGAAATGTTCAATTCATGGTACTGTATTGCCTTTCTGCCCACCTGGTGCACCTGGGGTGATAGGCTGCCTCCTGTAGAGCCAGGCTCACATTTCTGTATCACCCTCTTTGTTGTATAGCCCCAGGTTTATTGGGGGGAGAAAGAACAAACCCAAACATGTGCACACATGTACCCACACCTTCTTCCTGTACTCAGGGCTCTGATCATGCCTCATTTTCAGAGACCTGAGGAGGAAGGGCAGCTTGGGGGTAATTGATACGTTATAACATCATGCCTCATTATAACATCATGGGCAAGTCATGCTTGGCCTTTCCAGAGGCCATGTGATCAGGAACAACAAGACTCCTTTATCATCCCACACCAGGTACCCAAGTCAGTCCCATAGTGTATGAGGATTAATGCCACACTGGCCTCATGCAGGTCATGTGACTGGGGTAGATCCAGAGCCAAAACTAGAAAATGTTGATACTTGGGACAAGTATTCCCAATCAGAGAGAGGAGAGAAAAATGTGCAATGCTGGAGGGGTGGGGTGGGGTAAGGGGTTGGTGGTGTCCCAGTCCTTCCCCCAGATGGTAGCTTCCTGGTTAAACTGATAATGCTCATTAAATAGGTCCAATATTCTATGACTTCTTTGTTAATAAAGGCTGCAAATACTCTCTAAATTTATAACCCTCTACAATTGGTACCCTGGGACAAAGCCCCATTGTTCTGCCCTAGTTGCAGCTCTGGTCATATCCCATATCACATGGATCATGAAATAAGGACCAAGAATATATGATCCCCTTATTATCATATGGGCCATGGGACTGATATCCTCCTTATCACTCACACGGGACAGTCTAAGGTTCCTGAACTCCCAGTCCACCCTACTCCATGCCCCTCCCCAAAGCCCACATTCAAGACTGAGATGGGGGGAGAAAGGACCGTGCAGTGAAGGATGGGAAGATCCCAATGCCTGGAGGAAGACAGAAAGAGCAAGACAGGAGGTGAGATCAGGGAAGAGTAGAAGTGAATGGAGAGGACAGGGAGGCCACTGGAGCAAGGCGGGGCCACATGTCCCCCTCTACCTTCTTGGCTTCCCATGCTCAGGTGGCACAATGGAGATTCAGGTCAAGGGAAGCATGCTATACTGACCCCATTGAACCCCTGAGAGTATGGGTCAAAAAACTGGGGAATGAGGATTGGGTGGGATGGGTTACACCCACAGGCGGGACATACCCACTTATCCAAATTGAGGGTCTGTAGGGTGGGTGGGTGGGGGTAGAAAAGAAGCAGAGGAAATGGTGAAATCTGGGCAGGAAATGCTAGAACCAGAATCCCTCTCTCTCCAATCCCCATTTTCCTTTACCTGGAGAAAGCTGACCCCAGAGCAGAGGTGGTACTCCCATAATCCCCCCATCTCCTAATCCCATTTTCTGACTTTCCTTGGAAGTCATGACCTTCCCTGCAATTCCTCTTCTACCCTGGATTCCCTCCTGACCATTTACCTCCCAAATCTCTCCCACTCCCATACTCTTATCCCATTATTCCCCAATATGCTTTCTTACTCCCCATCTCCATTATCCTCCCTGATTAGTTCCCCCCTATTATTTCCCAGGCCCCTTCCTTCTCATCTCTATTTCCTATGGTCCACTGTTTCTCAGTTTCCTCTATGATATTTATTTCTAAAATCACAGAGGTAGGGTTATCCAGTTCATCTCAAGAAAAGATCTAGGGTTCCTAGTGCACCACAAGCTCACTATAAATCAACAGTGTGATATGACAACAAAGTACAGTTTTGGACTACATCAAGAAAAGTACAGTATTGAGGACTAGGGAGTCACATGACTCACTGTACTCTGCCCTGATCAAATCACATTTGGGGAGAACTGTGCACCAATATGGAAGGTCCCATGTTAGGGCAGACCTTGATAAGCCAGTGGTCATAGGAGAGCACCCAGGAGGGGAAGGGACCTGAGATACTGTCATAGAAGGTTATAAAACTAATAATATGTATTTGAAAGGGTGCCCTGTGGGGGGCAATTAAATTGGTTCTGATAGACCCCAGGGGGTCATCTATGCTTGGAGTCAGGAAGAACCTTCTAATGAGAAGAGCTAATTCTAAGTGGGATGGAACTGCCTTGGGGTAGTGAGTTCCTCATTCTTGAAAAGCTTCAAGTAAAAACTAGATGACTGCTTACCTTAGAAAGGGCTTCTTGCTCTCTTCCATCCCTATTTATCCTATCTCCATCTCACTTGGCTCCCCCAGGACCTCCTCTCCTATCTCTAGCCTCCCAGCTTTCTCTTGGGTGCCCTTTCCTATTTGCTTGTATTCCTTCTCAGACTCCTAGAAGTCCCCATACTAGTGTCTTTCTTCACAACAGGCCTCAGTGTCCCTTCCTGGCACTGCCCCTGCCCCTGAGCTCACCTCAGAGCCGGCCTCCACAGTATTGGCTAACATCTCTTGCAGGGCTCGCACAGAGAGAGATTGCTCCAGAGTGAAACAGCATATGGCCAAGTCAGGGGGCACATTCTGGGGTGGGGCAGAGAGGAGAGTGCGTCAATCTGTTTCTGGATTCTGTCCCAGAAAACCCCTGTGCCCCATGGTGGGAGACGGTAGAGGGAAGAGGATGTGGTAAAGGGGCTCCTCCCAGTTCTCTCCCCCCAATCCCCAACTCTGCCTCCCTCCCTTCCCATAGCACCCCACAATTCCACTCACCTGGGCATTGCTAGTGGGTTCCAAGAAGCAGAGGCGGTTTCCAAAGCCCTCTGCAGCCAGGCAGAGCTTGATCTGCTCTTTGAGGGTGGTAGCACTGCATTGTAGGACAACTTCATCCTCCTGGAGAGGTTAGGAGAGACACACAGGATGAGATTTCCTCCTTCTGGAACTACAAACTCTTCCTCCATCCTGAGATTCCTAACTGGGAAGTCCTCAATCAGCAATAAGCATTTATTAAGGACCTACTGTGTGCTAGGGCCCAAGAAAGCTAAAGACAAAACCCAGAATAGTCCCTGCTCCAAGGGTTTACTTCCATTTGGAACCCCACCCTACATACCCATTGAGAACATCAGAACTCCTCTCTGAAATCCCTAAGCCCCTCGCTGATCTCCTAACCTCTCTCATCTAGATCTCAATATGTCCTCTGAGACAGAAGCTCATAGATTTTGAGGTACAAGGGCTCTTGGAAGGTTTCATGTTTAAGCCTCTCAAAAAGACAAGACTCTACCAACACCTCACAGCTAGTAAATTACTGGGGCCTCAGGTCTTCCTAACTGCAATCAATGCCTGTACTCTCTTCTCACCCTGAAACTTAGACCCTCATGTTGTTTAGTTGTTTCAGTCATATCTGACTCTCCATGACCGTATTTGGGATTTTCTTGATTAAGATATGGGAGTGGTTTGTCCTTTCTTTCTCTAGTTCCTTTTTCAGTCAAGGAAACTGAGGCCCACAGGGTAAAATGCCTTGCCCAGTGTCTGAAGTCAAATTTGAACTCAAGTCTCTCCTGACTCTGGGCCTGGCATCCTCTCCATCATGCTACCTAGTTACCGCAGCCTCTCGTACTCAGGGTTTCTCAGCCCCAGTTCTGAAACCCCAAATCTCCCTCTCATTCCTGAAACTCTTCTTCTCACCTTTAAGCAGTGACAAACTTCCCATTCTGAGTCTTTCATCCTTATATTCCCTCCTTGCCCCTTCTTAAAACCTCAAATAATTTCACTGAAATAGCCTCTACATAAGTCTCCTATTTAAGAGACTCCTCTTTACCTAAACAGATATGTCTCCCCACCATTTTGAGTCACCCTTCCCCAAGTCTTTTCAGAGCCCCTGGGCAAAGGGAAGGGGATGAGCTAGTCACCAATAAAACCTTCTAGGGAAATTTGCCACTAGTTCCTTATCTCTTCCAGGTCCCAGCTTCCTCCCCTCCACCTGGATTCTGGTATCTCTCTTGTCTTTAGTTCAGCTCTGAACATCCCAATAGCATGCCTGTTTTTATCTATCCAGTCCATTACTCCTGTATACATGGTTTAGGAACAAAAGTATGGAAAGTGGGGTGAGGGACCTGTATGATTTTGGGAAAATCCCTTAATCTTTCTGGGTTTAACTTTGCTCCTTTGTAAGATGAAAATTCAATTACAATATATTTTAGAAGCATTTTTTAGCACCTGCTATGGACCAGAGATGGTATTGGGTGCTGGAGATATAAATTTAGATATGAAAGGTTCCCTGCCCTCAAGAAACTTAAGTTCTACCAGGGAGACTCTCTACATGGTTAAATGGAAAGAGGACTGAGATTCAAATCCTACCATCTACCCTTATTGTCTATGCGACCTTAGGTAGGTCACACCCTGGCCCTGTTTTCCTCCTCTGTAAATGAGAGAATTGAAATTGTGGAATTTGTTTGCTTGACTATGGAATTTGCTTTTTTTTTTTGTTTTGTTTTTAATTTTTTTTGACTATGGAATTTGTTATGGGAGTTTTGCTTTCCTTCTCCAATGGGAGAGGACAGGCAAAAGAGAAAATAGATATTCATGAATTAAAAAAATTAAGCCACATTAAATATAGTTGAATTAAAATTAGTTTCAAAGATCCTTTCTAACCCTAAATCTATTCCTCTAGTCCAATTCTTTGATTCTTTAAATAAGAACATATTGGTTATTGGGAATGCTCAGACCGTGAAGGAGATTAGGAAAGATTTCCTGCAGGAGAAAGAGGTAAGGATTCTACCAGGTGGAGGTAAGAGAAGATGCAATTGGGCAACAGTATGGAGTTGAGAGAAGGAATACCAGGTAACCATTTTGGTCAAGATGTAAAATTCATAAGGGGGAATAATATGAAATTAATCTAGTCATAATGTGAAGGCCCTTTTAAATGACTTCTTGAACAGAGGGATCTACATATGCTTTAGAAATAACCATTTGATATTCATAGCAGCCCTGTTTGTGATGGCAAAGAATTGGAAATTAAGTGAATGTCCTTCAGTTGGGGAATGGCTTAGCAAACTGTGGTATATGTATGTCATGGAACACTATTGTTCTATTAGAAACCAGGAGGGATGGGAATTCAGGGAAGCCTGGAGGGATTTGCATGAACTGATGCCGAGCGAGATGAGCAGAACCAGAAAAACACTGTACACCCTAACAGCAACATGGGGGTGATGATCAACCTTGATGGACTTAGTCATTCCATCAGTGCAACAACTAGGGACAGTTTGGGGCTGTCTGTGATGGATCTGAATCCAGAGAAAGAACTGTGGAGTTTGAACAAAGACCAAAGACTATTTACCTTCAATTATGGGGGGGGGGGGGGGAAACATTATCCATTATGTAATTTTGCTATCTCTTATACTTTATTTTTCTTCCTTAAAGATATGATTTCTCTCTCATCACATTCGACTGAGATCAATGTATAGCATGGAAACATTGGAAAGACTAACAGAATGCCTTCTGTGGGGGTGGGGGAGGGAAGCAAGAATAAGGGAATAATTGCAAAACTCAAAAAATTCAAAATAAATGTTGATTGTTTAAAAAAAAGAAATAACCATTTGATTTATAACAGCTCTTTTTGTAGTGGCAAAGGGTAGGAAATTGAAGAGATTCTGGTCAATTGGGAATGGCTGAACAAGTGATGGTATACAGATGTTATGGAGTACTATTGTTCTATAAGAAACAATGAAGGCCAGGTTTTGTTTTGTTTTTTGCAAGACAATGGGGTTAAGTGGCTTGCCCAAGGCCACACAGCTAGGTCATTATTAAGTGTCTGAGGCTGGATTTGAACTCAGGTACTCCTGACTCCAGGGCCTGTGCTCTATCCATTGTGCCACCTAGCTGCCACAAATGGTCAGGTTTTAAAGAAGAATACAGTTACACAAACTGATGCTGAACGAAGGGAGTAGAACCAAGAGAACATTGTAAATTCATTAACTATGATGGCTGTAGTTCCTTTCAGCGCTTCAGAGATCTAGGACTCCCCTGGGAGACCTGTTATGGACAACACCACCCACATTTAGAGGAAAAACAACAAAGACAACAAAAGCCCAGAATCTGAATGGATACCATGTTCACCCTTTTAAAAACTTCGCTTATGTTTTTCCTTCCTATTCCATGGTTTTCTTTCTTTTCCCTTGACCCTAATTCTTCCTTTAAAAAAATAACTAGTGTGTGGATATGTTGAACTTGGGTGTATGGGTACAACTTTTTTTTTTAGGTTTTTGCAAGGCAATGGGGTTAAGTGGCTTGGCCAAGGCCACATAGCTAGGTCATTATTAAGTGTCTGAGGCCAGATTTGACCTCAGGTAGTACTGCTCTATCCGCTGTGCCACCTAGCCACCCCGTATAGGTACAACTTTGGGGGAGGGGATGGGAGGGTGGTGGAAAAATGTGTAACATGAATATATAGGTGGATGAATATTGAATAGATTTCATAACATGTAGCAGGAAAAATAAAAAATAAAATACTATATATATATGTATATATATTTGATAGACCACTTAAGTTGCTATCATCTCAAGTCTCTTCAGAATCCAGTGGAGATCCTTAGGACCTGTCCTGAGGGGAGGAACTTGGGTGGCAAGAGCTGTCAGAACTCCTCCAGTCTCTCCCCACCAGGACTACCCCTGTCCTCTCTCCACCTCCCTCCCAACAAGGATTCTAAGTAGGTTGGAGTCAGAGCGATGGCCTGGGGCAGGAAGTAGACAAAAATTAAGAAGGGTGCTTAGTGAGGTACTGCAGAATGGGAAGGAAATCTTAGTATAATGGATAAGCGCTGATTTTGGAGGCTGAAGTTCAAGAGTTCAAATCCCTCTTCTATCCTTATTGTCCCCTGTGACTTCGGGCAAGTCATTTCACATCAGCCTCAGTTTCCTCATTTATAAAATGGTCCCCTCCAGTTCTAGATCTCGGACCCTGGCCCCAGAACGCTCCAATCCCTACGTCTTTGCCTGGCACTGAATAAGGTTAGATTCTCTCTCAGATAGCCATCGCATAGTCCTCTTAAGGTCCAGTCCCAATTCTGCTTAGCAGGATTTTATGACTGATTGTAAACACACCAATCAGAAGCATCCGAGTGGGGCTGACTAACCAATCCAAGCTCGCCGTTGGGAAGCGGGGATTGTGAAATGTACCAATGGACTCAGGCTCTGGAGAGGGTCGAAAGCTGGGTGGGTGGGGGGCGGGGCAGGTATGCACAGCTGTCTCCGTCTCTCACCCCACACTCTTCCACCCTCCCCCCAAATAGCGCCTGACTCCTCTCCTGCCCAGTCCCCCTCCTCCTCCAGCTGCTCCCCCTTCTAGAAATTGGACCCTTCCTTCTCCTGTCCTCTCCTGCTTAGGGAAGGTTAGGTTTCTGCTGAGAAGGTGCCCCCGTCAGCATTTTCATGAACCCTGGGGAGGGAGTGGAGATCGGGCGTCCAGCCTAGAGATATAACGAGAAGGATGGAAGGCACACCCTGATCCCCAATAAGTTCCTGCCAGCCTGCAGAGAATGGGAACAGGGGTGCTGGTTTGCAGGAGGCAGGGGCTACCTTGACTGTCATCCTCCTTGGAGTGCCCAGCCCTCCCCCTCCCTCTCCGGCCTGGCTCCCCCCCCCCCGCCCCTGTCCCCATCAGCAGCCCCAGCTATTCTGAGCAGCACACCTGTTCCCCCAAATTCCCATCTCCACCCCCGCCCTGGCCTGACCAGGCCCTATCATGCAGAGATTGAGAGAGACTCAGAGACAACGAGAAAGCCAGAGACAGAAGGACAGAGACTAGGAGAGACCAAAGACAGAGGGATTCAGGAGAGAGAGCTGGAAAAGGCCATATCATATAGGCCATTCCCGTTATTTGACAGAGGAAGGAACTGAGGCCCAGAGGGATGGAGATTCAGAGATGAGAATCACAGTATCAGAGATAAAGTACTGGGGATGGACTCCATGGAGACCCTCAGGGTCTGTACGGAGGGGAAGGGGAGCTTAGGAGCAAGGACAGTCAGAATTCTTCCAGGCTCCCCCAAGCCAAGGCTCCTCTCCACCCCTCACCCCAGGACTCTAAGTGGGTCAGAGCCAGGAGTTGGAGAATGAGGCCGGTGGGGGGGGGGCGGGGGGAGCTAAATTAAGCCGACAGGGAAATTGGCATTAAGGCAGGGCTGTGGTCCCAGGCTAAAGCAGCCACCACAGTGCCACCCTTGTTCCAGGGCAGAAGGGAGAGTATTCCTTTCCTCGAATTACTCTTACCCCCCCCCCATCCAGGAGGACCAACGGGATTTTCCTCTATATACATCTCATCTCCAAGTTCTAAGAGAAATACAGCCGCCTAGACAATCAGATAGGGACCCAGAGACATCCAGAGACCAAGAGAGACAGATAACCACCCAGAGAAAGGCAGAGACACCCAGAGACAGTACCAAGATGTGACAAAGACAAGCCAGAGTGAGCCTGATGGGCTCACTGGGATGGGATGGGCAAGAGACGAAAGGAGACAGATCCTGAGAAAAACAGAGGGGTTCACAGATAAAGATCTGGGAAAAGACCCAATAAAACTTAAGTCAGAGAACCCCCCAGAGGCAGCAGTACTCACTGTTCGGAGAAACTGGACGTCATCCTCGCCCTCCCCTCCATCCCCCATGATCCCAGGGAGCTGAGGCTAGGATTGGGGCCTGGGAGTCTGGGGGATCTGGGCCCGGGGTGG
Source organism: Macrotis lagotis (assembly GCF_037893015.1). Lineage (NCBI taxonomy): Eukaryota > Metazoa > Chordata > Mammalia > Peramelemorphia > Peramelidae > Macrotis > Macrotis lagotis. The sequence goes on from NC_133658.1 coordinate 901,523,670, forward strand.
TGATGGTGGGGACTGAGGGGCCGGACGCTCGGAGAGGGTGGCTGGGAAGGCGAGGACAGAGATGGTATTGGGAAGAGGGCTCAGAAGGTGGCAATGGGTGTGTGTGACTTCTTGAGTCCGCCCCCTAACTCCTATTGGTTTTGAGTTTGGAGGGGCGGGGACAACGGATAAACCCCACCCCTCCTCTTTCCCCTCTGAGGCTGGGAGCCGAGATGGTTCTAGACAGATGGTTCTGGACAGCTACCCCATTCCCCAACCCCGTCACTTCCCCGCTGTGGGGGTCTCTTGAAGGAAGGACTTTCTTCAGCATCATCTAGTCTCTTCCCCACCCTTTCCCAGTCTTAGTCCCAGTTCCCTAAGGTACTCATGTAGAAATCTAAGTAGCACACACACACATGCACACACATATACACATACATACACATAGACACACACACACACACACACACACACACACACACACACACACACACACACAAAACGCACAACCTCATCTGAATACAATTTACATGCCACTGAGCCTTGCCCCACCCACCAGAGTCAGGACACATGATCTGGGCTGAACCACTGAGAGCCCAGGTGTATATTCTTGTGCAAATCTTCTCACTAGGTATTGTGGGTAATAGAATGTGATGGTGGGGAGGTGCAGGAAACCTCAATCTATCACCCTGCCTGCCTTCCCTTCCTCCCCATCCCCACCCTCATCAGAAGACACAGGAAACCAGCGGTTTCCTTCCTCACTCAGCACATCTGCACCATTTCCCCAGCTGTGTCATAGGAGAGGAAAGAGGGGAACTTCCGGGATCTCCAAGCTCTTAGAGTCATCATGTTTTACCACCCAAGCCTTTCACTTTTTCCTCTCTGGGACAGGGAAGGGGTGTCTCCTATTTCCCTTGAGGTCCAGGCCCACTCCAGCTCCTCCACTCCCCTCTAGGCCTCATAAGGAATCAGGTAGAGCCCCACAGATCCTTGAGGGGGGAGGGGACAACATCTGCTTTCACCTTGGGCACAGCTGGATTCATTCTAGATAGGGTGGAAGAACATCTGCAAGAAGCAGGTGGTAGGGGCGGCTAGGTGGAGCAGTGGATAAAGCACCGGCCCTGGAGTCAGGAATACCTGGGTTCACATTGGCATCAGACACTTAATGATTACCTAGCTGTGTGGCCTTGGGCAAGCCACTTAACCCCATTTGCCTTCAAAAACCTAAAAAAAAAAGAAGCAGGTGGTAAAGTCTACATCTCAACCAGAGTGAGTCGGGGGAGAGGGACAGAGCTTAAAAAGAGAACCTGAGACAGAGATAATGGGGATGGACAGAGGACTATCTTGAGACAGATAAGCTAGCAAGAGAAACAGAGAGGGACCCAAATGCCCAGCTACACTGAGACAGAGACCCAGGCGGAGCTAGAGGGACTGTGCAGGAACCTCAGAGGATCTCCCTCCCCCAGGCTACCAGGGCTGGTCTCTCCCTGTGTCTCTTCCTCTCTCTCTCTCTGACAGGCAGTGGGGGAAGGGGGTCAGTTCCTCTTTCACTGGAAGGAAAAAAGCCCCAGGCTCCAGTAGCTGTGAGGGGGCCCTGAGGGGGAGGGGCCCAGAGACACCCAACCCTGCCTGGGCTACATAGGAGCCTTAGACATCCTCCCCCTTCCTCCCCAGGGGGCAACATGAACCGGAAAGAAAGCAAGAGGTGAGGGGATCCCCTGGCCCCTGCCCCTCCTTCCTTACTGACTCCCTTCCTTCTGTTCTCCAGGCCCCTCCCATTCTCTTTATATCTGTCTCTTTTGGAGGGGGGGATTATAGGGAGGACAGATGGGAGGGAAGTGATCTAGCCAAGGATAATAGAGAGCTGGGATGCCAAGAAGTTTAGGGTCTCGAGTGTGAAGGGAGGGATGAGGAGGAGAGAGAAAGAAGATAGGGTTAAATTGGATGCTTAAGGTACCTCGCAGTCCTAACATTCTCTCCTTTAAGGTCCCTTGCAGGACTAAGCTTCTATGTTCTCAGGAAATCTAGCCCTGCTATTCTCTTCCAGTCCTGACATTTTCTATTCTAAGGTCATATCAATCTTGACATTCTCTGTTCAAAGGTTTTTCTAACTCCGTCAGTCTGTGTCCTAAGACCACTCCCAGCTCTGGCATTCTGAGCTTAAATTCTAAGAACCATTACAGACTTCCTTCCCTTAGAGAAGGAACTCTTCAAGTCATTATTCCAGGGGAAAGTCAAATCAAAATGGGGTGGGAGGAATAGAGGAGAGACCTGGGACCCCTCAAGACTCTTCTAGGCTGCAGGCTGGGATGTTTGCATTATGTGTGTCTTGGGTCACTGGGATCTTGGGCAAGTCATTCTTCTTTTCTGAGTTTCTCCTCCGTAAAAATACAACAGATGACTGAAATGATCACTAAGGTCCCAGCTAAGGCTAAAATGATGAATATCAACCAGGCTGTGTATTCTTGTTTCTGATTGGTGCTCCATGTGTGACAATGTAACTGTGTTCCGATCTCTCGCTAATGGATTTTAAAATTATAACTATGTCTCCATATCTGTAATCATTTATAACTTGTAACTCTCTGTCTCTAGTATAACGTTGTAGCACTAAAACTATCTCTATCTCTCTGCGTGTATAATATTGTCACTCTGTCTCTATGTGTATCTTTGTATCTCTATCTCTCTAGCCACTGCCTATTTTTTTTAAGCTTTGGCAAGGCAATGGGGTTAAGTGGCTTGCCCAAGGCCACACAGCTAGGTAATTATTAAGTGTCTGAGGTCGGATTTGAACTCAGGTCCTCCTGAATCCAGCACCGGTTCTCTATCCACTATGCCACCTAGTGCACCCTGCCACTTTTTTATTTTTTATATGTATTAACATGGGTTTCTGTGTATTTGTATTTTTCTGAGGTCCTTCTGCATATACCTATGTGGAGCACTGTGTCACTCTATCTCTTATAACACTGTTATTTATAACCCTCTCTCTGTGTGTAACATTGTGGTTATGAACCACCTGCCTATGATGTTATATTGCTCTGTGTTTTGGGTTTTTTTTTTGTCTGTGTGTGTGTGTGTGTGTGTGTGTGTGTGCACTTTTTTAAGAAGATTTTATTTATTTTGAGTTTTATAACCCCCGCCCCCGTTCTTGCTTCCCTCCCCCCACAGAAGGCAGTCTGTTAGTCTTTATATTAGTTCCATGTTATATATTGATCTCAGTTGAATGTGATGTGTGTGCGCACTTTCAACTCAAACTGTATGTCTGTGTTGTAATGAAAAGATCCCTATACTTGGGGGAAAAGGGAAGGACCCAGATTCAAACCACTAACTTTTCCCCGAGCTGAGAATATCATCTCTTGGGGCCTCAGTTTCCATGAGGAGTTGTTGACCTACCAGTAACTTTAACTATCATTTGGTTCAACCACCTCATTTTATGAATGAGGAAACTGAGGTCCCAAGAAGTTAAGGAGTTAGCTCAGTGACAATAGTTTGGTCGTGAATCAAACACAGATTTTCTCACTTAAAATCTGCAACTCTTTCCACTCAGTCATATTGGCTGACTTCATTGTAGAGGTGGGAACCCACAGGTGTGCCTTACTTTATATATGGCCAGGCATGGTCACTGTAGGATTTAGTTAGCTGAATTGCTTTTCTCTCTTTCTTATCTTTGCTAGAAGGAAAGGTTCTCTGGGGAGGGGAATGAAGGTGATACAGAAACAAAAGATATCTCTCATCTTTACCTCTCATTTCTCCAGCTATCCATTTATCTCTATTTGTATCTCTATCTCTAATGTGGATCTTAGACTTGGTGATCTCTAAGGCAACTTTGCTTAAAATCCTATCTATTTCACCAGTTCTGTGAACTTATAGAAGTCATACAACTTCTCTGAACCTCAGTTTCCTTTCTTGTAACTTGAAGATGATATTTGTACTTTCCACCTTCCAGAATGATTGTGGAGGAAGCACTTTGTGACCCTGATGTCATTTTAGAAATGAGAGTTATTATTATCACTCTGTGTCATTCATTTCCATCTGTCTATGTTGGTATGTTTGTCTCTCTGCATGTTTTCCTCCCACCCCCCCACACTTAAGGATGTCCCCGAAATAGTCTCCTCTGCTCCTGGAAAACCACTTTGTCCCAAGGGGCAGGGCAAGAAAAGAGTCTAACATACCTGGGTCCCTAGGGTCCCCCCCCCAGGGCTGGAAACTCTGCACCCAACCTGGGGACCTCAGGGACTGTGACGCACAGCACTTGGGCTGGCTGGGTCTCCTGACCCCTAATTTTACCAGGGCTCTGCTCTCCTCTGAGGGAGATGGGCCAGGACCAGGGACAGGGAAAGACCTTCCTGGCAGCAGGTAAGAGATGGGCAGCAAGGAGGGAAAAGGAGGGAAGTGGGTTTCAGAAGAAGGAAAGGACTTAAGTACTTCTCTTTCTGCTGTGCGAAGTGGGGGAGCCAGGCAGGGGAAGGGGAAGGAGCTGAGGTTCTGGGCCACTCCCAGATGCTTTCACACCCTAGGACTTGGGGTTGGTGGAGGAAGAGCTGTGCACTGACTGGAGGCCTCAGAGGCTTTCCCCAGTTTGGCTTTATGTGTAGAAGACATGAATATTTCCTCTTCCTCTGGCTCTATCTTTTCTTCTTTGCCCCAAGAGACCTGGATTTAAATCCTAAGTGAACCCTATGGTGACCAAAGACCCCTCCTCTCTGGGCCTCAGTTTTCTCATCTGTAAAATGTCAGATCTGGTCTAGACAACTTGTCCCAGCTTTAACATTCTGTGATGACTTTCTATTACTGTCTCTTTTAAAAATGACTTTCCTTGTGTTTCAGTTTTCCTTTTCTCTTCCTTCTTCATCTTTTCTCTACTTTGCTTTCTCTCTAGATCTGCTGACTTTCCTTCTTTGTCCTTCTCTGTCTCCCCTTCCATCTTGGGTCTCATAAGCTCCCCATATCCCTAGGTTTTACCCCCCCCATTCCCTAGAGGCCCTTCTGTTCCATGGTGGAAGATTTATTTTTAACCTTTCCTTGAAGCTATCTCAGCCGGAGGGACTCAGTCCAACTCAGAGGAGCTTGGGGTTAGTGACTGAGCACTCCCTTATCCCCATTTCCCATAGCTAGCAGCCCCGATACTTGCAATCCTGCTAAAGAGGACTGGCAAATGAGACATCTGGACCATCAAGTCTCACCTTACTGAGAACTCTATTCATGATAGTCAGGAGGTGGGAGGGCAGAATCCTGGGTTGAGATGTGTGTGTGTGTGTGTGTGTGTGTATTTGGGGGAATGCTATCTTGGGAATCTTCCTGAAAGAAGTGATACCTGGAGCAGGAGGGACCTGTGAAATGGAGGCAGGGCTTAGGAGACACCCTAAACTGAACCTGGGATGATGGAGAGAGAAAGGGGTGGGGGGCAGCTTTAAAACTGGGCTTCTGCCTGCAGGAAAACTCACTTGGAATGCTTGGGAACTGCGCCCAACCAGGGGAGGGCCCGCCAGGGTCGGAGGCACATGACTTGCCCAAGCCCCCGGGAGATCAACAAAGTCATGGCCTCCATGACGCTGGCACCCTTCAGCAGAGGCTGCAGCCTGGATGAATTACTGGAGAAGTGCATTCATTCCTTTGGTGAGTGTCCGCAGAGGCACTGCAAAAACCCCCTTCCCTCAAAGGCCTCCCTCCACACCTGTCCTCTAACCAGACCACTAGATGGCACTACAGAGCACAAACCTGGACTGGGGAGACTTCAAGTAAGATTTCACTTATTAGTTGTGTATGATCCTGGGCAAATCACTTAACCTCTGTTTGCCTCAGTTACCTCATCTGTAAAGTGGGAATAATAATAACTACTTCTTAGGGTTATTGTCAGGATCAAATCAGATGATGATTGGCCCATAGCAAGCACTATATAAATATTGATGTCTCTAATGTTATTGGCCACAGCCACCCATGAGAACTGTACAACTCCTAGCCCTCTGATCTCTGACCTGCCAGCCTGCCACCCCATCCCTTTGATGTTTGAAAGGGTGTCAGTACTTTGGAGTTAGTCAGAAAATCTGGATTCTACTTGTAACTTGCTGGGGGCTAACGGCAAGGTCAGTTCTTGTCTGGACCTTACTTTCCCCAACTAGGTCCTGAAGACTTGGCAAGGGGATCTTTAAGTCTAATGCTTCTAACCCCGATAAGATGAGATGTCTGTGTTTTGTGATTTCCCCACCCGTCCCTCTCACCCTAACACAGACACAGCTGGCGGACTATGCCGTGGGGCCCACATGCTCAATATGGCCTTGACTATGCATAGCTGGGTATTATCCTCAGCTGACCTTGCCCGTCGCCTGCTCAGCATATATCCTCCAGGGGAGCAGTGGGAGAAGTGGAAGGGAGGTGTGGGGAGTAGAAAAGTGGAAAGGGGGGGCTGGAAGCTGCCAAGCAAAGATCCTTAACAGACCCACGTACCAGGAGGCTAATGGAGATCGACAAGAGCAGAAACGGCTGAAGATCTGTAACCTAGTCAGGTGAGACTCCAAGACTCAGGGCATTCTGGCAGTTGGAAAGATCCTCAATCATAGAGAACTCCTACAACCTGCTCCTTTAGATGCAACCCTAACCTTCCTCCAAGAGACATCCCACAGTACTAACAAGCTGTCAGAGACACTTTCCCCTCCTACAAGATAGTCTTCCCCAAGATTCTCCAACTTAAACCTCTGACCCTTATTTTCCTCACCTGTCAAATAAATATGAATAGACTAAAAGATCCTTCCAAGAAGCAAGAAATCCTATAAGCTCCATTGTCAACTTCCAAAAATACCCTCTTAGGGCCAAAACCTCCCTCCTAGAGATCTCCTTCCCCTTATCTTCTCCCTCAGATACTGGATGGCCCAATATCCAGAGGCCCTGCACCTGGAACCTCACCTTGATGAAATCATCAACAACTTCTGGGAAATGGTGGAGCAGGAGGGCAATGCAGCCCAAAGATGCCTAGGGGCCCCCACTTGGAGGTAAGGGATTTATGATTGTCCATCTTTCCTTCTAGTACCCCAGCTCCTATATGCAATATCTCTCCCCCCTTTTTTTTCTGTCATTTGTCTCTTATGTCCCTTCTCTCTGAATCATCTATCTCTTTTGCCTCCTTAGTCTGAGCCCCCCAGAGGAACCCCTTCCCCCACCCAACAGCCCAGAGCCGGGGAAGAAACGCAAGGTATCCCTCATCTTTGACCATCTGCAGACAGGGGAGCTTGCAGAACATCTAACAGACCTAGAGTTCAGGGCTTTTCGAGCCATCACGGTGAGATCCTATGGATGGATGAATGCCAGAGGGAGGGAGGGAGGGAGGAAGTGAGGATTTCTGATCTGCGCACATGGATCTTGAGATTTTTAGAGTAGATGCAGAGGGGTCCAGAAATCAGATGAGGGCCTGGATACTTGAATCTTGAAACAGAGCTTTGAGGGGGGAAAGAATTAGCTGGTGATCAGGGCTGGAGGAAAGAAACAAAAGGTATCCAGTGGTCAGACCTGGGTGGGCCCCAGGACAGGTCCTAAGTAAGAACTAGGAGCAGAGACAGAAGGGAGTAGGTTTAGCAAACTTCTAGAAGGCGAGAACTAGATGCCTTCATATCTAAAGCCTTATGCCTTGATTAATAAATATTTTTTTGGATGAGGAAATGATCTAGATTCTTAAAATCTAAGACATGACTCTGAGGAGGTAGAGACTTAGGGAGCGGGTCAGGTGATTAGGTCCTGAGGTAGACCTATCAGGGGAGATGCAGGAGCCAGGTGCTTTGCCTGCTAGGAGGGAGGGACTGTGAGAGGATCAGGAATTTGGTCCAGAAGTCATAGAGGAAAGGTTTATATGAAAGCTTGGATCTCAGCCTCAGCTGGGAGGAGACAGGAAGGTTCAATGATCAGAGTTAGAGTTCAGATACTTGAGGCCTTCCTTCAGTGACTTGAATTCATGTCCAAGAATGGAGGTTCCTGGAAGGTTATGGCTGGAGAAGGGGGGAGTTCTGATCCTTCATAGGACTATGAAGAAGGGTTGATGCAAAGCCCAGACAACTGCTCTCTCCTTGTACCTTTGGGGCAGTTCTGGTCTCAGCCCAGGTCATTCCTAAGCATCTCTCCCCTCCCTCCAGCCTCAGGACCTGCGGGGCTACGTACTCCATGGCTCAGTCCGAGGCTGCCCGGCCCTGGAGGGCTCTGTAGGACTCACCAACAGCGTGTCCAGATGGGTCCAAGTCATGGTCCTAAGCCGGCCCAGTCCATCTCAGAGAGGCCAGGTGCTTGACAAGTTCATCCATGTGGCCCAGGTGAGGCCTGGGTCCCCGGTCACTCTGGAGTATTTCATGTGCTTTGATCCTCCAAAGTAATATCGTCCAAATTTTTACCATCTCCTTGAGGCTTTCGACTAAGAGCCAGTTTGGGGGTCTGTATCCAAGTGCTTTTGACTTCCTGTTGCCCCTATCCCCTCCTAAATTTTTGACACGTGTTCATAGAATCCCAGACTTAATCCTGGGGGTGGGGGAGCTCAAAGATCATCTAGTCTAACTCCCTCATTTTACAAATGAGGAAACTGATGTCGAGGTGACCCGAAGTCACACAGGTAACTTTGTCAGTCATATAAGTGACACAGTGGCAGTTAGACTCTGAACTTTTATTCACTAGTATCTAACTCTATGTGATCCCATGGACATTGTTCTTGGCCGAGATACTAGAATATTTTGCCATTTCCTTCTCCAGTGTGTCTTCGTTTGTCAGATTCGGAACTGAGGCAAATAGGGGAAAAATGAAGTGGGCAGGGTCACACAACTAGTATTTGAATTTGGATTCCCTTCTTTCTAATTCAATTTCACTTCCCACCATACTAGGGGAGGCAGGTTGGACTAACTTCCCCCTTCCCCAATATGCACACCTGTGTGACTCCCACAAACCCCTGCCTGGTTCCCTTATCCTGCGGATATCCTGGGGATCTGACCTTCCCCCATCCAGTCAAATGCCCATTTTTATTCTTTTCAGAGGCTGCGGCAGCTACAGAATTTCAACACGCTTATGGCGGTGACTGGTGGCCTATGTCACAGCGCCATCTCGCGGCTCAAGGACTCCCATGCACATCTAAGCCCCGATAGCACCAAGGTGAACTAGCCAGACCTGGCCCCAGGATAGCCTTTCTGTTTCCCTTCTCTCTTCCTGAGCACAGAATGCCCAACCTGATGCCCCTGGCCTCCCCCATCTGTTCCACAGAGAGCTTGGGGGGGGGTTCCCCTCTCCATCCATTTATATTTCCCAACTGCTCCTTGAGCCAGCCATATCCATTTCCTAGCCTCAGTTTCCCCTTTAGGAAGAGGAGGTGGGTGGTGTCTGAGGGCCTTTCCTAGGCTTGAAGGAGGGGCTTTGTCATTGTTATCTTTTCCTGCCTGCTTTCCTACTCTCTGCTTCTTTCTCCTCCAATGTTTTCAGATCCTACTGGAGTTAACTGAGCTTCTGAGCTCCCACAACAATTATGCTCTCTATCGTCGGGCCTGGGCTGGCTGCTCAGGCTTCCGCCTGCCCATCCTGGGTGTCCACCTGAAGGACTTCATCTCACTGCACCAGGCAATGCCCGACCATCTGCCAGATGGGCAGCTTCATGTGGCCAAACTTAACAGCCTCTACCTTCGACTGCAAGAGCTCAGGGATCTCCAGGCCCAGAACCCACCTGGCAGTGCCAGCCAGGACCTGCTGCATCTGCTCACGGTGCAGGAACAGTGGGCTGGCAGAACTGAGGGTCCCTTCTCTTTTCTCTGCCTCCATTTCCTTGCTAGTAGAAAGGAGGGAAGGAAGCTAGGGGGCCTGGCCCTTAACTTCCATGCAAATGGTCCTGTCCATATGGTCCAATATATTGGGTTTTTTTAAAAAAAGTGTGGGCTAGGGGCAGCTAGGTGGCACAGTGGATAGAGCACTGGCCCTGGAGGCAGGAGTACCTGAGTTCAAATTTGACCTCAGACAATAATTGCCTAGCTGTGTGGCCTTGGGCGAGCCACTTGACCCCTTTTGCCTTGCAAAATCCTAAAAAAAAAAAAAGTGTGGGCCAGCTAGGTAGTGCAGTAGGTAGAGCACCAGCCTTGTAGTCAGAGTGGGGTGGACAGGAAGCAAGGAGGGCAGAGTAGGGTCTGAGGAAGCAGGACCCAAGGGGTTCAGGTAGAGATCAAAGGGCTCAGTCTGATACCTCCTCTCCTTCAGCTCTCCCTGGATCTCTTCTACACAGAAGATGAGATTTATGAACTTTCCTATGCCCGGGAGCCTCGATGCCCCAAGACTCTGGTGAGAGTGGCCCCTCAGTCCCTCCTCTCCATACACCCTAAATCCCTGAACTCTAAATCTGCCCCTCTTGTCCCTCTCCACAGCCTCCCTCCCCCTTCAAAGCCCCACTTGTAGAATGGGCTCCTGGAGTAACCCCCAAACCTGACAGGATCACCCTGAGCCGACACGTGGAACAGCTGGTGGAGGTGAGAGGTGGCCTGTGTGTGTGTTGAGGAGAAGAGGGAAGTGGCAAGGGGGACATGATCAGGTTGACAGCCTGGGACCCTTCTTTCCACAGTCTGTTTTCAAGAACTATGACCCAGAAGGCCGGGGTACCATCTCTCAGGAAGACTTTGAACGTCTGTCCAGTAGTTTTCCCTTTGCCTGCCATGGCCTCCACCCACCCCCTCGGCAGGGGTAAGTCCCCTGAAACCAGGATCCTCGAAAGGGTGCAAGGATGGTGGGGATCATGAAGTTCTTGGGTGGGGGACCAGGGGAAAGGCAGGAGAGCCAGACACCCAAGTTCATTGACTCAGATCTTTTTGACCTTGACTTGCCCAGCAATGGTCCCTTCAGCCAGGAGGAGTTGACGGATTACCTGCTTCGGGCCAGTGCTATCTGTGCCAAGCTGGGCCTGTCCTTTCTACACCCTTTCCATGAGGTCACTTTCAAGAAGCCCACATTCTGTGGTGGCTGCAGTGGTTTTGTAAGCATCTCCCCCTCCCCCATTCCCTCCCACTAGCCCCTGCTTCAGTTCTCCAATATGAGGTTGAAGATACCTAGTCCTTTCCACTCACTGCCTTCTGGGGACCAAGTGTTTGGCCTCCTAGGGACCCCAAGTATCTATCTTCCCCCCTGCCAACACTATTAACTTGCTCCACAAGTCTCTCACTTCAGGCTTGTTTTTTTGATCAGATGCTCTCTAAGGATACCTCAGGTCTGAGACTTGAGTCAACCTGCCCCAAGTCTCCTGAGGACCCCAGTTTCCAGGCCCCGAGATTCCATTTCCACTGCCCCCCTTAATCCCTGGGGACCAGGCTTACTACTCTCCCTGCCTAAGAGCTGTGTGAGAAGCAGAGAAGATCAGGATGAAGTGTTTTTAAGTCAAGCTGGTTGAGTGACCTTGGATATATCACCAATCTAACAAATGTTCTAGGCAATGCTCTTATTTATAAGACACCATTTAGGTGTCAACCTGCTTTGGTACAAGGTCAATTCTTATCCCTTAAAATGCCTATAGTTGGGGGCAGGTGGCAGAGAATCCTTCTGCCACCTCTGCAGTCCCTATCATCCCTCTCCCCCCTTCCTCAGCCAAAGTAACCCCTTTGCTTTCTCTTCAGCTCTGGGGAGTCACCAAGCATGGATACCGATGCCGAGGTGAGTGTTTGGGGTTAGGGGGAAGAGGAAGAGAGAAACTTCTGGGGCCTTCCCCTCATTGACTAGCTCTCCTCCCAATTCCCCCAGACTGTGGGCTCTGCTGTCATCGCCACTGCAAGGACAGAGTGGAGGTTGAATGCAAGAAAAAAGTGGGAGCCAGCACCTCTGGGCTCCCTCCACCACAGGAAGTCCCCCAGATGGGTGAGGCCCCCTTTGGAGGGATCTTGGCTTCCAGGTCATGGACCCTTTAATCCTGGGAAGGGAACCAGGGGCTAGAAGGCTGCAGGAAGGGATCTCCAAGACCCTACTTTCTCCCTCTTCAGGTTCTGAAGAGAGCTCCCCTTCCCCATCACCTCCTGGGACCCAAAAGAGAACCCACCTCCGTCATGCCTGGACCCAGACTGAGTCTCCCCTAGAGGGGTCTGTCTCAGACAAGGCCCCTACCTCCATGTCATAGGAGATACAATTGGTAAGAAGGCAGGGGAGACAGGGGGATGGACAGACTGGAGGATCGTAAATCAATGCCAGGGTCCTTGGGCAGTGTCTCTGTCCTCAGGGCCTTTGATGTGACCACAGGATCTCAGACTGACAGTCCTGGAGAATTTTAATATGGAACTGAGTGGTGCTGACTCAAAGCTGAAGTCAATGACATTGGAGATCCTATTCCTTAAACCCCGGACCTTGTCCTCCCCACCCCCATCCTGCTCAAGCCACAGGCAAAACCATGGGATACAAATATTGTAAATTAAATCTATTTTTCCAGAAAGCTTGTCTGTGGGCGGGGGGAGTGGGAGTTGGGGAGGAGCTGGAGGCAAACCCTGGGGTCCTTCAGCTTCCTCCCACCACCACAGTGGCAAGGGCTCCAGATGGGCCCTCGATTGGGTATCAGCATCCCGTTCACCGTCTCTTCTTCTTCCGTCCCCAGCGCTGGTGCCCAGCCTCCCTACGACTCTGCCATGTGGGCATAGGGGCCTCCAGCTCATTGGGTCGGCCCCCTCTATCAGGGACAGGGCCCATCATCACCTTGTTGATGGGGCAGCAGGTGACCAGACGAGCAGACCGGCCTGAGGCTGGGACCAGTCGAGAAAGGTCAGCCCGGGAAGCCAAGACGTGGGCAAGGGAGATGTCAGACTCGGGGGCCATCCCCTGACGTAGGGGCTTCAAGACATTTGTCATGGCAGTCCCCTGGGTCTGGGGAGAAGACAAGACAGGCTGGGAGAGCAACTCTGGAGGTCCTGAGCTTTGACAGCAAAGTTCCTTGTCTAGCTCAGTCCTCTGCCTCACTCTGGCATTCTGGACCTCAGTTTCTCGATATGTAAAATACAAGTGAGAGAGCCAGGTGAGCTCTAAGGTCCCTTCTAGTTCTTATTTTCTAAGACTATTTCAATACAAGCCCTGAGTGTGGCATAAGCAGGCCCTCCTGTCCTCCCCGTTACCCACCTGGGCCCGCTCTGTCCAATGGAAGGCAGAGGCCGTGAGATCCAGCCTGGTCAGCATGAGACGCCGTCGGTAGCGATACTGATCCTGTAGACAGCTGGAGAGGGCGCTCAGGGCCTCCTATGCCCGAGGAATCGGATGGTTGACCCTTATCTCCCTCTTCCAAGTTAGAGACTCAACCCCCACATGCTGAGACCCACATCCTTCTCTCACCACCTTTTTCCTCCCCCAACCTAGAAAGGGAATGGGAGGGAGGGGGCAGGGGGTCTCTCCTACCCATCGGGGAGCATCCAAAGGTTGAGTGAGTAGGGGGTCCAGATGTCCAGGGGGCAGTGAGGGAAGCAAGTCTGAGATCTAGACGTGGGGGAAGGAAAATGTGTGAGTGCCCCTCACCTCATGCTGGTTCTAAGGGGAAGACAAGGAAGAAGAAAGCTGGGCCCTGGTTGGGGATGGCAGGATGTGGAGAATCGAAGTCTTGCTCAGTCCCCTGTGAGGAAGGGAGGGTTGGGGGTGGGGTGGGGAGGTGGGCAGAGACAGAGTGGGTGTGGACTGTGCGGGTGGGCTGCCTAGAAGACGGGGCAGGAAAGGAGACTGGAGAAGGGGGAGCCTTAGACTTCCCCGGAAGGTGCTTGCCAGGCCGGGGAGCCCCTCACTTTGGCATGGACATCTCTCAACAACTGGCTGGCTGGGGTTCCTGGCTCCGGCCGGGGCATCCCCAGGGCCTGGAGCGTCAGGGCCAGCTCCCCCCGAACTGCGTCCTGCTCTTCGGCACGGCCGGGGTCAGGGGGGCCTCGGTGACTGAGGAGGCGAGCTGCCTGGAGCTCCGAGCAGAGGAAGCCTGGCAGGGAAGAGAGGGCACGGGGGGGGGGGGGGGGGCCCGAGTCACGGCCCAACCAATCGGGAGTAGCTATAGCCCCCCCCCCCACCTGGGCTCGCGCGCCCCTCCTCCGCACCTCGCTCCTGCGCCCAGGGGGGCCGGCCCCGCCCCAGGGCCCTCCCCCCGCGCCCCGCCCCCCAGTCCCTCACGCAGCAGGCGCAGGCGGCTGCCCGGGGCCTGGAGCCGAGCCGCGGGGTTCCCGGTCGTCAGGGCCCGGTCCGGGCAGTGCAGCTCCCGCAGCAGGCCGCTCAGCTCCAGCAGGAAGCACTCCTCCGCGGCGGGGCCTGCGGGGGGCGAGACGCTGAGTGCCGGGGCCCGCCGCCGCGCCCCGCCCCGCCCCCCGCGCCCCCCCCCGCCCCGCCCGCCGCGCCCCCGCCCCGCCCTCCCCGTCCCCCACACTCAGCCCCGCCCCACTGCCCCGCCCTCAGTCCCGCCCCGCCCACTGCCCCGCCCTCCCCGTCCCCCACACTCAGCCCCGCCCCACTGCCCCGCCCTCAGCCCCGCCCCCGCCCCGCCCTCACTGTCTCCCGCACTCAGCACCGCGCCTTCCTCCACGGCGCCCAGCGCGCCCAGCTCCGCAGCCAGGCGGGCGCACAGCGCTCGGAAGGGGGCTCCCGACTCCTCCAGGACCGCGGCCTCCGCCTCGGCCTCCGGCCCGGGCTCCTTCCCCGCGGGACTGGCCGCACACCTGCCCGGGAAGGCGCGAGGTGAGGCGGCAGGTGAGCCCCAGGCCGCCCCACGCCGCCCCGCCCCGCCCCGCGCCTCCCTTACCCCAGGGCCCGCAGGGCCCGCGCCAGCCAGGCCGCTTCCTCCGGGCTCCCCGCCATCCCGGCCGCCTCGGCCCCGGCCTCCCTCCTGCCGCCCGGGAAGCCTGGCTCCGCCCTCGGGCCGGCGGCGTGGGGCGGGGCGCGGCGTGGGCACGCCCACGGCGGCCCCTTGGAGGCCGAGGGGGCGTTCGTTCCCATGGCAGCCGGGAGCCAGGCGAGGGAGCCCAGCCTGCGTGACCTCAGTGTGCGCGCGTGTGCGCGTGCCTGTAGCGTGTGAAGTGGGCGCCTGAATGGCGTGGGGGGTGTCTCTGCGTATGGAGGCACAGCCATACACACCCCACACAGACACACCCACACCCACGCCCGCTCCCACACCCTTCAGGCACCCACGCAGATATACACAGACACACCTGCCGCATAGACACACACAGATATGCCCTACACGCATGTATGTGGCTATATACACGCATGTGGATGCTGCATGGGTGCCTGAATGGTGTGCGGGTGGGTGTGGTGTGTCTGTGTGTCTGTGTGGAGTATGTATTTCACTGTGGTGTGTGTGTGTGGAATGCGTGTTTGTGCGTGTGGAATGTGTCTGTGTGTCTATGTGGAATACGTGTCTCCGTGCCTGTGGTGTTTGTAGTGTGTGGTGTGTCTGTGCATGTTGGTGTGTGTGTCTCTGTGGGTAAATGAATGGTTTTGTGGGGGGGGTGTTGTGTGTTGGGTCTGTGTGTGTTCACATCCCACTGGGTTCTCCTGCCACCCCCCCCAGTGGACGCCCAGAGACCATTCCCACTCCCACGGACCCTTTGCGCTGAGCTTTAAAAACAGCAGCAGTACAAATGATAGCTGGCATTTACATAGCTCTTTAATGCAATATATCTCACCCAACAATCCTGAGGGAGATGCTATTGTTAGAACACCCATTTCACAGGCCCCGAAACTGAGGCCGAGAGAGGTTAAGGGACTTGCCCAAAGTCACATCACTAAAGTTTGAAGCTGGTCTCCCCGACTGCAGGCCCAGCACTCTTACTCACTGTGACATCTAAGCTTGCCTACTTTTTCATCTCCTACCTGTGTTATCATGGGTAGATAACATTTCCTCTGGGCCTCAGTTTCCCCCTTTGAAAAAGTGACTTCTGAAGAGTCTTGTAGCTCTAGAACCCAGACCCCTTCTCTCCCAGCACTGGGATTTCCTTCAACTGTTGTTTGACCTCCTTGAGACAGACCTGGCTCCCGATGTGACCCGCTACGCTTTAGGCTATTCCTGGGGTATTCCTCTAGCTATATGAAGACCTCACTATCTCTGGGCAGGGCTATCCTACTAAGCGGGGGGGGGGGGGGGGGGGGGGGGGAGGGAGCAAAGCCAATCTGTGAGTGAATTAGCAAAATACACATTTTAAAGCTGTTATCTTGGACCTCCCTCATATTTTTTTCAATTCCTGGGGTGGGGAGTGGGGAGGGTAGGTTCTGGGGGGGGCTGAGATTAGGGAAGAAGGTACCCAAATGATAAGACCCACCTCTTGTTCCACAGGTTTGTCTCACTTATAAGGTACACTGTTAAGAGGACAAACCAGAGAAGAGAGGTCCAGGCTGGTCCCCCCCCCCCCCCCCCATTCCTGGTGTAGGGAGAGAGAAATGGGAAAGGGTCCTGGGATCCAATTTCTGGTTCCTTCTAGGACCTGGACAGAGAAGAGACTTTTGATCCATTCTCTGGGTCCCTAAATCTGCTTAAGCCTGGAAGGAATGGGAGTGACATGAATGGCAGGTGCCTTAAGGCAGGGAACTGAGGCTTGGGGAGCTTCAAAGAAAAGAGAGGGTCCCACCTGTCCTCATAAGTAGATCCCAGCACACACATACACACACACACACACACACACACACACACACACAAACACACAAACACACACACAAACCACACCCTCTTCCTCCCCCCTCCCTTAAAAACGAGGTAGGTGAAGTCTAGAAATTTTCCCCTCTCCACTGCAAGAGGAGACCTAGGCACAAGGGAAGGAGAAAGGTGGCGGGGAGAAGTGGGACTCCAGTGTCCCTGCTCCCCAGGCTCTCCCTCCCTTCCCCCCTTTCTCCCAGTGGACCTGAAGAGGACTCAGATCCACAGATACTCTAGGTAAATCAGGGAAGAATAGATCATTAGTTTCAAATAGTTGCCAAGGTGCTTAGATGGGGGTGAGCCAAGGACTGAGCCCAAACTCTGGGAGGGATGGAAGGAAGGACAGTGAGCAGAGCATCTCCTCTGACCCTTCTCCACCCAGGTGATTGCAGCAATAAGGCCTGGGTCTGGGAAAATGAGAGCAGTGGCTCCTGGGTTGGGCAGGCCTTCTCACCCCTGACTGGGACACAGTCTCATTCTCTTTAGTGCCTGGATCATGGGAGACTCTGGAATCCAAAAGTCTTGGGGGGGGGGAGAGATTTTAAGATTTTGGGAGGGAGAGATCTGATGTCCCAACATTTCAGTAAGTCTCCTCTTCCATAGCTTCCTTAGTTTTCAGGGGGGCCACAGTCTGGGGATCAGATGGAGTTCTTCAGTTCAGAGGAGGACCTTTGGGATAGTGGGAAGGAATGTCCCCAGAGGTATGGAAAGGAGGTGCTCCATGGACAGCGGCAGGCCATCACAGTCCCCATTGTCCACTGAATTTTCTGGGAGGGAAGACCAGAGGATGGGGTAGAATAAGATACCTCCTGGAGGATGGAGGGAGCAAGGGAGACACGAGCTGCTGAGGAATGACTGGAAGGGTCAGCTCTGGGTTCCCAGGTGTGGCCCCCGCAACTGCCCACTGTCGAAAGACAGAGCACCGCGGGTTGTGGGCCGCCCCACTGCGGCCCAGGCCTCGCTCACCGGGCTGCCTCATGGTGGCCCCCACAGCCCGGGCAGCCACAGCGGACTGTGGCCCAGTGGCAGGCGTGCAAGGGCGGGTAGCAGCAAAGGCAGGGCACTGCGAGGGAGAGTGCTGCCAGAGCCGCCCAGCGGGCAGCCGGGCGGGGATGGCCCGGCTCGCAGGCGCAAGGGTCCGAGAAGTCGCCCTCGGCGTCTGATAGGCAATGGTAAAGAAGGCTCTCGGCACACCAGAGGCAACTGAGGCGACGCACCAGGCGGCCCCCTGGGTCCGGGGCCTCGGGGCAGTGTCCCCCGCGCCCATCTGAGCCTCGGCGAAACAGGGCCCGACAGTGCACACAGCGAGCCGCGTCCGCCCCGGACGCCTCTTCCACGAAGCCCGTCGTCACTAGACAAGCCGGCGAACCCTTGGCCAGAAGCTGGGCCGGAGCTGGAGGTGGTGGCGGCAGGGGTGGGGATGCCGGGGTCCTTGACACTGTGGGGCTCATGGCCTGGTGGGGGGGTGACGTGCTGCCGGCCTTGTCGAAGCGCATCACGCAGGAAACGGCCAGGGGCACGGGCGGCATGCCGGCCGCTCTCCGGTAATCTTCGTAGCCCCGGCCTACGCAGCCTAGCATGGTTCCTGGGGCCTCCGGCCTCACGGAGAAAGGTTGAAGCTGCTGAAGCTGGGGAGGACTCTGGCTCAAGGGAAGGAAAGAAAGTGATGAGAAGAAAAGAGACTGTCCTGCTCCCCAATCAAACACTCCTCCCTTAGAGACTCAGGAAGTCTGGTGGTTCCCCCTCCACCATGCCCCTCCTCCTCCCCCACCCCCACCCCCGTGTCCCAGGTGCCCTTGAGGGCAGCCTCCCTGGGACTTGGTTTCTATCCCCTCCCTCGGACAAATTGAGGACTGGGGCAATCCCACCTGTGAAGGGGAAGGCCGGAGTTGGGAGGTCATGGCCAAGTCCAAACCAGACGACTGGCTAGTGATTATGGCTGGACCTGGGGGCTTAACCTCTTGGCGGGTGGAACTGGAAGAAACCTGGCTGTCCCGATGTGTCTGGAGAGGTAGAAGTCAGGGAGTAGGGCAGATGTCTTCAGCACTGGTCCATTCCAGTGTTCCCCTTACTCAAACCTCCAGAGTCCCTTTCTGCCCCCTCCCCGACCTCCCCAGCCTCTGGGTCCCGCCCCTTCCAATCCCTTGCCCAAGCTCCAGATTCCAGATGGCTTTGGAGTCCTCCCTCATTTAAATGCAGTTCACTTGCATGTCAGGGCATCACCTCCTGATGTCATGGTTCTCTTCCAGAAGGAAGGACAAACCACAATAATAGGCCCTTCACCCAACTCCAGAGTGACCTGGCCCTGGGGTGATGACTTTCAGGCCTCTGTTCAAATATTTCCTGAGAATCATAGTCTCTTAGAGTTTGTTGGGACTTCAGGGACTCTAGAGGCCATATCTGGTCCAGCCTTTTGTTTTATTGAGAAGGCAGCTGAGACTCAGGGAATTTAAGTGATTTGTCCATGATCAGAGAGCTACTGAGCATCAGAAGTGAGATTTGAACCCTGGACTTCTGACTTCAAGTCCACCATTTGAGCCATAATGCTGCCTCTCAAGCCCCTCATTTAAGGGTGAGATTTGTCCCTTTGGTCCAGAGAATTACTATTGGCCTCAGGTCATCTAAGTAGTAAGCAGAAGACAAACTTTTGAACCAATGGCTTCTGACTCCATTTTTGCATTGTCTCCCTGAATCTCCTCTTTTAGTCTGGACACTTCCAGGGATGGGGAGCACATTAGGTTTCATGGCACCCTCATTCCAAGGTTGAATTGAATGATTCTCTATTTTAATTCCCAATAATGCCTGAAAGTGCCCAATTCTGTCAGTCTTGAACCACCAGGAAGGTGACTCCCATTATAGTGGAATAGATGTTTTCAAGCTAGAAATCATAAGAGCTGACATTTCTAGACACCTTATACATACTGATCTTTCAATTCTCACTGTGACCCTATGAGTGAGGTGCTCTTGCTACCCCCATTTTACAGATGGGGAAACTGAGGCTGTGTGAGCTAAGTGACCTGTCCAGACTCTTACAACTAACTAGTGGATATCTGAAACAGGATTTCAACCCAGGTTTTCCTGGGTTTAAAGAATCTTGAAGACCTTTCTTGTCGATCTCCTGTCATTTCACAGATAAAGAAAGTGAAACCCAGAAAGCCCAGAGGGAAGGGGCTGGGGGTATGACACATGAATGCCAGACTACAGGAGGGTTGGGGTATTGCATGGTGCAATAGTTAGGGTTGAGTGTCAAATACCAGCTTAGGACCTTAGGACTTTAAGCAGGTCACGAAACACTAGGCAATTTGATGGGGTATAAAAAGAAGGACCAAACCTCTCAGCTGTAGTTTCCTTCTCTGTAAAAGGAGGTTGTAAACTCCAAAATCCTTTCCTGATTTAAAATTACAATAATAATAGCCAGCATTTACAAGTAGCTCATTTGATCTTTACAACTCTCTGAGACTGATGCTATAATTAACATTTTGCAGTTGAGGAAACTGAGGCAGAGAGAGGGGAAGTGATTTGCCCAAGGTTACAACATCTGAAAACAGATGAATAGGAGTCTTCTGACTTCACTGCACCCCCTAGCGACCTTTGATCCTATAGCTTGCTGTGAGCTTGGTGGTGGCAAAGTCGGGATTCAAATATCTATGTTGTGACTCCAAAAGTTCTCCACTCTGTTATACTTCCCTCACCATCGCCCTCCTGTCCCAACAGAACACCACCAGGATGATGACCTTTTGGGTAGCTGAACACTAGACTGATCTCTCCCCTGACATCTGAGTCTTTGTTTCAGACATTTCCCCAAGACTCACCTTGTGGATGTAGAGGACATCTGGGGGCTCCTGGGAGGTGTTGGAAGAAGAGGAAGAAGATGAGGAGAGAGAGCCTAGAAGAAAAGAAAAGAGGATGAGGTTGGGATGGGGCAGGGAGGGCTCTAACCCTTGCCTTCAATCCCATCACATAATATTTGAAGCTGGACATGAGATCACTTGGAGCCACTCTCTTGTACAAAGGGGAAAATTTGGAAAGGGAAGTTGTCCAGTTCAGAGCTCTCCAAGTGGATCTTTGATTGATTCAAAAACTATTTCTTCTGAGTTACAAACAATAAACAGAGGGTCAAAGTTTATAACTTTTAGTTGGAGAAGGAACCTTCAGGACCAAAACTTTCCTTGTGCAGTTGGGCGGCGGGGGGAGCCCTCCCTCCTAAAAGGAAAGGAGGTTTACTTTCTATTCAGAACAGGCAGCTAATATTTGGTGATAGATTCCTCATCTGGGGGCTAGGGATGGAGAGGAGTTTCTTTTACTGTCCCAGGCTCCAATCCCTGGGATACCCTAGCTCGGGCTTTCTTTCCCTGGTGCCCCTGCTTCCATTCATTAGATTCTTCTCTTCAAGGATCTCTCTCTCCTACCTCCACACCCATTTACCTGGGACCAGCTCTGTTAGGGTAGTCTGCATTGTTTCTCTGCAAAGTCTCAGCCTCTGCTCAGTTCTGGAAAGTCAGGTCAAACGTGTGGTCATCCAGCTGCCAGTGGTGGAAGATGGGATTTGCTTTGCTGTTCACCAGGCCCTTCTTCAATGGGCACTCCAGGTTTGTCTGCCATGGGAAGTAGAGGGGCAGTAGGGACCCCGGGAAGGAGGAGGAGTCATGGTCCCCCACAACCTTGAGCCCATGCGCTGACACTCCTAGACCTTTATTCCTCTGATCAGTCTCCCACCTCCATGAAAAAACCCAAGTATACCTCCACCCAGCCACTTGTATTTTGGGGGTGCAAACTTGCGATTTTGTTGGTGTAAGATGTTCCCAGTGAGTAAACTCCCTTTAGTAATACAGATCAGCACCTGAGTTGTACCTTACAGTCTTAGGGAGTTGCCAGGGTAAAATGACTTGCTCAGGATCACACAGCCAGGATAGGCCAAAGGTGCAACTTGATCTCAGGTTTTCTTGATTGAGGCCACCTCTCTCTCTATGCTGTTTCTATAAAACCCATGCTGATCATACTGCTTCTAAATATATTCTCCCCAAATGGGTCAGAGGTATTTAAAATACACTCTTAAGGACCATCAAAAATCTATTCCAATATTCCTGACATACTCCAATCCAATCCTCTAAATCTCTCATGTACCCCCCCCCCCCCATATATCCCATTAAAGGCCACATTATCTTGGCTTTGTTTTGGTTTTTTTAGGGTTTTTTGCAAGGCAAATGGGATTAAGTGGCTTGCCCAAGGCCACACAGCTGGGTAATTATTAAGTGTCTGAGTTCAGATTTGAACTCAGGTACTCCTGACTCCAGGGCCAGTGCTCTATCCACTGCACCACCTAGCCACCCCTAAAAGGCCACATTATCTTGAGAGAATTAAATACCCCAAACTTGCCATATTATCATTTCAATTTCTGGATACACTTAATTCCTTGTACCATCCCAGACTCCACCTACCCTCAGACCTCAGTCCAGTTGCAGTTATCTCTACCAGAGTCACTCCCTGGCCCCCTCTCCCAGGGAGGTTTCTCATGCTTTGGTGCCAGAGGTGGTCCCCACAGATAAAGTACAGACCCTGGCAGAACCAGCATATGCCCATCTGACTCAGACATCCCTCTGCCTCCCACTGGTAACCAGCCTGCAATGGAGTCATTTTGGGCTATCACTGCCACTCAAACCAGAACCACCTAGTAGTGCAAGGAGAGGGGCAGAGGGTTCACAATGTGTATTTTCCCCAATTAGCCACCTCTCTCTGCCAGCTACTGTCCCATCTCTCCTTTTTTTGGCTATACTCAAGAAAGTTCCTTAAAAGATGTTTCTACTTTCTTTTTTAATTCTGTGGCCTGGCTTCCAATTTCATCATCCAAACAAAACTGTCCCATCCAAAATTTGCCAGATGACAAAATTGTCTTTTCTTAATCCTCATCCTTCTTAATCTCTTTGCAGTCTTTGACCCTACTCAGCCCCCCCCCCTTCATGAAGGAGACCCCTCTTCTCCTGAGTTTTCAGGATACTGCTCTCTCCTGAGTCTTCCCCTAACCATCTGACCACTTCTCAGTCTTCTTTGCTGAATCTTCAGCCCGTCAAGCTCACTAACCATCAGTGCCACTCATCCCAAGGCTAAGTCATTGGATCTCTTCATTTGGTGATCTCACTAGCTCTGATTGATAAAACCATCTCCAGGATGATTATTTTCACATCTATTTATCTAGCCCTAACCTGATTTCCAGTCTTGAACCTCCTGGTGCCTACTGAACATCTCAAAATCTAAGTCCTATATTCAGTCATCAGCATGTTCAAAACAACTCATCTTTTAGCTCACCCTATCTCCATCTTCCTAACTTCCCTCTTACTTTTTCGAGGGATAAGATTCACAGCTTAGGGATCATCCTTAATTCTTCCATGTTTCTTCCTTTATATCCAAGTGGCTAAATCCTATCAATGTTACCATCACAACATCTCTCCGAGATACCACCTTCTTTCCTCTGTTGCTACAACCAGCCTGGTGGTCTGAGTTTCCCTCATCTCTTCATGCCTGCACCATATCCATTTCTCCTGCCATGGGTCTATGCCCTCTCTAACGGACCCTCCACTCAGGTTTCAAAGAATAGATCTGACTATGTCACACTCCCTACTCAACAACTCCAGGGTATCCCAATCACCTCTGAGATCAAATATAAGATTCTTCATTTGGTTTTAAAAACTCTTTATCTATCTTGCCCCTCTTTCCAGTCTCTTTACACCTTACACCTAAGTATGCTGTGATCCAATGGCCTCTGTTGTCTTTAAACAAGACCTCCATATGGTTTCATTGATTGAACCACAGGTTTGGAATTCTTTTCCTCCTGGCTTTCCTGGTTTCCTTCAAGGCCATAAAACCTCAGAAAAAGTTTCACATTTTTTCAAAAAATAAAGTTCTACATTTTTCTCCCTCCCTC
Source organism: Macrotis lagotis (assembly GCF_037893015.1). Lineage (NCBI taxonomy): Eukaryota > Metazoa > Chordata > Mammalia > Peramelemorphia > Peramelidae > Macrotis > Macrotis lagotis. The sequence continues at coordinate 901,547,174 of NC_133658.1, forward strand.
CATTCCCTCTCCCTCCCCATGACAGTGAGTAACCTAATAAAGGTTGCTCATGGTCAACACATTTTTAGGAAAATTTTCCTTGATCCTCCTTAAGGCCTGCCTTCTGCTCATTATTTCCTACTTATCCTGCCTATAACTTGTGTATAGTATTTGCATTCCCTTCCATTAGGCATAAAGTTTCTTGAAGATTTTTTGCCTTTTCTTTGGATTTCCTGGTCTTCTATAGTGTCAGACACATAGTAGATGTCCCCTGTTCATTTTCCTACTGTCTTTTTTTCTACTCATACTGCTCATATCCCTAGTTCATCCCTTATTCCTCATCTTTCCCTACTTCTGGGGCGATTATTTACACAAAGAGCTTCCCAAGGAAATTAAAGGATTATAACCATCCATTCAACCATGTAATTTTTCATAGATAGGAAAGTAAATCTCAGAGAAAAGCAATGACTTCCTCAGGGTCACACAGTTTGTGGCTGAGGCTTAATTTGAACTCAGAACTTCCTGACTTCACATGTAGAACCACATCCATTTCTCCTGCTAAGTTGTTTCTGTAGTGACCATGTCTTTTTATTGTGTGAAGGGAAGTATGCTGAGTTTGGAATCTGTAGGCTTTGTATGTAAGCCTCAATTACTAGACTCTGTGACCTTGGGTAAGTCTTTTCACTTCAGTCTCCCCTTAGGATACTAATACTTGCCAGGAGATATTAATGTTTGTCAATACCTATCTAACAGGGTTGTCTTAGTAGATAGAAACCTTAAAGAGTTAAAAATAAAAACAAAAGACACCAATAACAAATTAAAAATGAATTGTTCTTCCCCTTCCTCCTGGGTACTCTTTAAGGATCTTATACCCAGTCAGAACTAAATTAAAGGGGATTGAATTATTGACTTCCTGACTTGATGTGTGTCTGGGAGGTTCAGAATGACTTCCCCCTCCTCCCACCCAAATTTGTAAAATTGTTGACTCTGTTTATGTCATACCTCCTCATTTTCTCTCCAAATCCTCCCCTCCCCTCATACTACTTTTCTTCATGCTGTCCACAATTCCCAAAAAGGACCTCATATATTTGTGGAGAACCCACGCCTCTTCAGGGGTTGTTTCTTACTGCATCCTTGAATCATTCAGGGTGACTCCAGTGATAAACTCACATCCCCCTAGCCCTTCCTGATGGAGAATTCACTTTGTCAAAGCCAGTAGCAACATTTCTTTGCTTAGGAAAATAACTTTAGGAAGTTTGCTGAAACAGTTCCAATTGGATTAACACTTACACAGTGCTTTAAGATTTGCAAAACACTTTACAAATATTTCATTTGATCCTCACAACAGCCCTGTAAGGTAAGTGCTATAATTATTCTCATTTGACAGATGGGGAAACTGAGGCAGTCAATTTTTTTTTTTTTTTAAGTCTAGTCAGCTAGTAAGAATCTGGGGCTAGATACAAGCTCAGGTCTTCCTGACTCTACATTCAAAATTTTATCTACTGCACCATTGAGTCCCTTACCACTTCAAGATTGAAAGTGAAATTGAAAAATTCAATGAAAATGGCTCCCACATCTCTATGATATATATATATATACATATTAATTATAATATATATATATATTAAGGTTAATGGAGTACCTTCCTCACAGTCACCCTGAGAGGTGGGTTGTGTAAATATTATTGTTTCCACTTTAAAGATGAAGGAAATGAAGCTCAGAAAGGGAATGTGATCAAAGATCACACAGCTAATTTCAAACTTAAGTAGAGGTTTGAGGGACCTCCTAGTCTAGGGCTCCTCCCCCATTGACTCTTTTACAGTCTGTGCTGCAGCCCTTGCTTCTCTTAGCATATATCATATTCCCCATTACACAACAACTCTGCCCATTGAGGTCAGAGACTGCCATTATACATTTCTCTATCTTCCTCAAAGAGCATGGGATCCTTCATGTAGACAGCTGTAAAGCAATGTTTGCAATATCAGATTGGCTCTTTTCTCCCCAGTTGCGGTTTATGGGATCTCAGAAATAGAATCTGCTTCCTATCTTGTCATCATTTTCATCCTTCCTCCTCCTTCTCACATCAGGTTCCCTCTTTCCTCTTCTGTTCCTCCCCTTCCTCTCCTCCATCCCTCTCATGTCCCTCTTCATTATTCCATTAATTTTCGACTTCTCCTCCATCCTCATCTACTCCCCCTCCTCCTTTTAAATGCTTCCCAAGCCACCTAATCCATCACCTCCCTTATTTTCCCTCATTGCTCTGAACCTTCCTTCACCCTTTTCTGCTCTTATCATCCCATTCTCTTCTCCCAATCTTCACTTTTAACAAATTTAACAAATTTGATCTTAATCCAATTGCTTCATTCTCTTTTCTTGTTCCCTTCCATTAGAGGAGGAACTCAGAAGACCGAAGGACCCTGGAATATAACAGAGGGATATAACAAGGAAGGGTAGGAAGAAATGGATGAATTTAGAATCAGGAAATCTGGGTTCAACCCTGGCTTTGCCACTTCCTAGTTGTGTGACCTTAGTCAAGTCATTTGACTTCTCAGCTAGCTAAAATATCTATTTCTAGGGATGTAGTGAGAAAAAGAACTTACTGGAGTCAGGAAGACCTGGGTTAAAATTCAAGCCTACATACTTACTAACTGGACAAGTTACTCCACTTCTGTCTGCCTCAGTTTTCTCATCTGTAAAATGGGGATCACAATTCTACCTACCTCCCAGGGATATTGTGAGAATCAAATGAGATAATATTTGCAGAGCATTGTTACATAAGTACTGGCTATTGTTGTTTGTAAATCTTAAGGTGCTTTGGTCTTTTATTACTTAAAACAGGAATCATTATTAAATGACTGAAAAAAATAAAGGCTTATATTCTGTACCACAGGAAATCCCTTCCTCCCACTCCCATGCAAGGTTTTGCTTTGGATGGGCAGTGGGGTGTCCTATAGAACCTTCTGTGGAAAACAATTCCCCTTTCTTACATTTGTACACCCAGCTTTAGGGGTCCCTCCCATGACAGTTCCAAGTCCTGCCCCTCACAACTCCCTTGAACACCCAGGCACAGTCAGATATACATTTGGTGAGACCATGAGACACACAAATGTCACCCAAATATAGAATAGGTAATAGGCAAAAAGATACAGAATCACAGTACCAGTAACATACAACTTTTAAAAGTCTTTTTTCATTCACGTCCAACCTCTACCTGGGCTTTTCTTGGCAGAGAAACTGGAGTGGTCGAACATTTCCCTCTCTAGTTCATTTAACAGATAAGGAAAATGAGGTCAATAGGGTTAAGTGACTAGATGAGGTCAAACAGTTAATAATTTTGTCCTTCATTTTCTTTTTTTTTTTGTCCTTCATTTTCGAAGAAGACCACAACATCAGGGAAGTAATGTCGTGACAAGCACATGAATTAGATTTGAGTGAGGGGGTGCTCTGCTAAGTACCCAGCCTCACTTTCTCCTCCAGAACTATCTGGGTCCAGTGGCCAGTTATGAATCAGGATGACTGGAGATGACCCTGGATGTGAGGCAATCAGGGGTTAAGTGACTTGCCCAAGGTCACACAGCTAGTATGAGTCAAGTGTCTAAGGTCAGATTTGAACTCCTATTCTATCCACTGTGCCACCTAGCAGTCCATAGCTGGTAAGTGTCTGACACTGATTTGAACTCAGGTCCTCCTGACTCCAGACCCAGTACTCTGTCCACTGTACCACCTAGCTGCCTCTGACATACAATTACACACACACTCAATTTTATATGATGGCCAGCACATATTCATATATATGTATATTGTTTGTAAATCATTTGGCATAAATGATAATACTCTCATTCCAGTCTCACAATTTTGGGAAGATGGTATTATTCACATTTTGAAAGGGTGAAAACTGAGTAGGAGGAAGGTCAAGTGATTTACCCAGGGTAATATGACTTACAAGTGATTAAATCAGGATTTGAACTCAGGTCTTCCTGACTCCAAGTCCAGAACTCTATTCACTGTGCCATTTAGCTACCTCATAGTTACATTCATTATCTACTTTTTTTTTGTTTTTGCAAGGCAATGGGGTTAAGTGACTTGCCCAAGATCCCCCAGCTATTATTAAGGTTCTGAGGTCACATTTGAATTCAGGTCCTCCTGACTCCAGGGTCAGTGCTCTAACCACTTCACCACCCACATTCATTACCTATTAAAGATCACTGAGATAAAACAGATTAAAATTTGTAAAGTGAAGGTGTTTAAGAAATGTTTCCTCCTTCCTTGCCTTCAGTTGCTATTGCTCCCTCCTCTTTCAAACAGTTCTGTAGTGTATCCTTCATTACATACTCCCCCCCCCCCAATAAATGATCAGCTCCTGAAGGAACTGTACCACCAAAGCACAGAAGTGTGCTTGGCATAGTAAGCATAGCCAACTATTCATAAATGCTTACTGGATCTGGATCAGATTGGGCCAGAGGCATCGGCAGGTGGTAAAAGTGTTGATAAAATTACGATAGCACCGTTGATTTTCAAGGCACTTTTAAGATTTACAAAGGACTTTCTTCACAACCATCTTGTGAGACAGGTGCTTCAAATACTATTATTCTCATTTTACAGTGGAGAAACTAGACCTCTGAGCCCAGAGAGGTGGGCCATGTGTTCTATGTCACATAGCCTTCAATGGCAGATGCTTAAATCAAAGACATGGCTGAGCCAGGACTATCTTTACTATCCTGAACACAGGTATAGCAATCTCCAAAAAGTCGGTTGGCTAAGAAGCATTTATTCAGAATGTAACATGTGCCAGATAGTGTACTGGAAACACACACAAACACACACACACACACACACACACACACACACACACGTGTCCCACAGAGGCACAGTCTCAGCCCCAGAGACTCACATGTAGAGAGTTCATTTATAGACACAGTAAAAGACTGCCTGTCGATTTCACACAATGTGAGTGTTTTTATGAATGAGGTATTGAACAGGGGATGTAGCTGATTCCTTTGGCAAGAGGGGACACTTCTCTACTACTTCCTCCTCAGTTTCCAGGCCCTGGGGAAGAGCCAGACCCAAAGGTCTTTCTTCCCTTGCCCTTTCCAGATTTTTGGATAAAGCTGAGGAATCCAGTGAGTTCATAAGATGGAATCTTAAACCTATTATTCTCTCACCGCTAACCTAGAGGCCAAAGGTTTAGACATACAAGAAGATTGGGACAGGGAAATAGAAGAGACAGACAGAGAGAGAAAGGGCAGGACTAAGGACAGAGAATGAACAGAGAGACACACACACACAGAGAAAATGGAATGGTAGAGAGGTTTAGAGGAAAGGGTGCAACAAACAGACAGGAAGAGATGAAAATGCAGAGATGAATATAGATGTAGATGGTGGAAAGAAGTCGTGCTTGGGGCAAACAAAGAGAAAGAGAAAAAAGATAAGGGAGAGAACAGAGAAACAGATGAGAGAAGTGAGGGTTTTGGAAATAGGGGAGACATGGAGAGATGCCAAGGAGAGAGGACACAGGGAGATGGGGAATCCAGTGAAGTGGGGGGAGAGGCCACACAAAGATGTGGGAACATACAGACAGGTGACAGAAATATAGAGATAGGGAAGTCAAGGGAGTCAAGGGAGACAGAGTCAGTGACAGATATAAAGCAAAGACCCAAAGACAATGGGGTGACACTAAGAGATAGGGGAGAGAAACAAGGGTCCAAAGAATGAAACAAAGAGACATGGAAAAAGGCCAAATGTACCCAGAAGATGATCTAAGAGATCACAAATGTGAGATACAGAAAGCTAGACAGTCATGGTGAGCTTGGAGACATAAAGGGAGAGAAGAACACAAAAGGTATTTCACAGAGAAGGGAGAAACAGAGACAAATGGAGACCTGAGAACTAAGACTCAGTGAAACAAGAGTGATACAAAAGAGATGGGGATGAAGAGAGACGTGGGGAGGACAATGAGAGATAGGGAAACAGAGAAGGAAACTCACAGAAAGATGGGGACACAAGGGAAAAAATAAGCTAAGAGACATAGAGATACAGAGGGATACAGGGAAGGGTAGGTCAGAAATGTGGGGACACAGAGGTAGGATGTCCAGGGGAAAGGGAGCACACAGGAAGAGATCTCAAACAGAGGGGAATACAGAGGCAAAAGGAATAATAGAGAAATAAGGGGTCTCCAAATTAAAATATAGAGTTGTTACAGAGAGATGAGACCTCAGAGAGACAGAAGGAAGGGAATGGAGAGTGATAGGAAGCCCAGAATTAGGAGGTCACAAACATGAAGAATACAGAGATGAGGTAGACATAGAATGATGAGAGGGGAGATATGGGAGTTACATAAAACAGGTGGGCCAAGAAATATGATAGAAAGACAGAGAAACAAAGGAGTCTCAGAGAGGCGGGTGATGGAGAGGACACACATAGAGATGGGAGATGCAGAAAGTGATAGGTGTCACTAATAGTGTGATACCGTGAGAGGTTAGGGACACATCCAGATGGAGGGCATGGATGAGGAGGGAGATAGATGAATGAGAAGGGATACAGATTGGGGGTACCCAGAGAGAGAGAATCAAAAATAAAGGGACCTTAGAAATGAATGGGGGGGACACAGAGGGGGACCATAGAAGGAAGGAACACACAGGATTAAGAAAATTAAGGGGAGACAGGGAGTTAGGGTACATAAAGACAGGAAGAAAAAGAAAAGTCTTTGAGACAGGGTAGAATATATTTGAAGGGGGGCCATGGGAAGAGATAGAGAGGACAAAGAGACATGGGGAAACTGGGAGATAGCAAGGAAAGAGATACAGGGAGATATCAAAGGAGACAAGGTGATGTAGAAAGATGGCAAACAGAAAAGTGGAAGGATCTGAAGATATGAAAGGACACTAAGCAATAAAGGGAACAAAGAAAAACAAGGGGACCCAGAAAGTGAACCTGAAGAGATGAAAGGGAGGAATAGAAACATGGGGAGATAGAGAAACAAAGCATATGGAGAAGAGGGGATACAGAAAGATAAAAGATTATAGAGAGATCAGGGAGAAAGGAATAAAAAGAATGGAGAGAGATTTGGGGGACACTTAAAATGAAGGGGGCAGGCCAAGAAATGAGGGACATAGAGAGCAATATGGGAGAAGGACTTAGAAAGATGAAGAGAAGAGTGTACAAATGGACAAAGATGCATGACAAGGTACAGAAAAAATAGGGACTGAGAGGTGGGAGCACAAGGAGATGAGCCTGGAAACACTGGGGAATAGAGACAGAGATTGAGAGATAGGGGAGATAGAGAGTGGGCCTCACAGAGAGACATACAGAGAAGATAGATTGGGGTGGGGGACCAACACAGATAAACAAAGGAGTCCCAGAATGAGAGGCAAGGCTAAAAAGGGAGATAGGAGACAGAAACAGTCGGAAAGAAAAGCAAGGGTGACAGAGACCGAGGCCTCAGAAAGATATGGGGGCAGAGAGTACAGACAGGACACAAGGAGATAGGGTAAAGAGGCAGAACAGAGATGTGAGAGGGAAGGACAGAAGGGACATAGAAAAATGGGGGTTACAGAGGAGGCAGAGAAGCAGAGAAGCTCAGTGATGGGGACCAGATTGCAGGAGAACAGAAAAAAGGGGCACAGAAATATGGGGGGGGGATAGAGATAGGTTAGAAAGGCTAGGGCCTATGATGGGGCCAGAAGCATGAGGACAGAGATGGGGCTGAGAGCTAGATGGGGAGACAAAGAGTGAGGGTGACAGAGATAGGGGGCATACATAAGGGAGACAGTGAGATGAGGTGAGAATAAGACAGTAGGTTACAGGGAGAGATGAGAGGAGAAACAGAGACAAGAGACAGAGATGAGGACACAGGGAGAAGGAAGGACACAGGTCTAGACAGAATGATATAGACGGAAGAGATGGTTGCGGGGATATAGACAAGAGGGAAGAGGAGGGGTACATAGAGATAAAGAAAAAACACGGGGGGCAGGTGGATCACAGATGAGGGACATAAAAGCACACACAAAAAACAGAAGGAAAGAGGGTGGGAGAAGACTGAGATGAAGGGGATAGGGGTGAGAAAAGAAGGAACACGGGGGGGGGCATAAGGGGTTGGCAAGGAGATGAGATAATGAGATGTAGGAAAAGAGCGAATTAAGGGAGATCTAGAGATGAGGGGTGACATAGAAATACCCAGAGATGGTGGACCTGGGGGGGGTGATGGGTGGGGGGGCCATAAGAAGTATAGAGGGAGGGGCGAAGTGCAGAGAGAGGATGAGAAATACAGAGTCGGGGGCAAAGAGTCAAGATGACAGAGAAAAAGGGAGATAGGAATGGGGCGGAGAGATTCAATGCTGAGAGGACAGACATCTCCATTCATAAAAAACCAGAATCCCGTCCCCCACCCCCCATCTCGCCACTTCCCCCTAGTCTAGGGACTGAGGCCTCGATGCCCTCCTCCCCCTCCCCCTCCCATGCCCCTCCCCCCCCCCCCCCCCCCCCCCCGCTTTCCCTGCCTTCCGCCTCCCCAGCTCCGGCCCGGCTGTGAGAGCGGCTCTGCCGACTCCGGCAGCAGCCCCGGGCCCCCTTTTCTCAATGGGCCGGGGGAATTTTTGTGAATGGGCGGTCACGTGGCCAGGCCTCCCTTTGTCCTCCCTCCCCCCCTTCCCTCCCCTCTCTTCTCCACCCTTCCCCAGCAACAACGTGTGAACACCGAGGCTTGGAAGGGGGGCCGGGGCTGGGAGCCAGGGACGCCTGGGTCCGCAGGCTCCAGAGAACAGATAGAAATCCTTTCTTTTTTTTAATGAATGAAGAAGCGCTTTCTCCACGTCCAAACACCCCCATCCCCCAAACCTCTTTCCCTTTCCTCAAATATCCCCCCTGCTTCCCAGTTCTTTGATCTTTCCAAGCCTTCCTCCCCCAACCTCCCTGCCCCCATTATCCCGCTATCCAGTCTCCCTTCACCAGACATACCCCCAAACTTCCCCCCTCCCCGAAACTCTCCCTCATATCTTCAAGGACCCCCTCCACCCATCCCCTCTGCTCAAACATTTCCTTTCCGCCAAATTTCCTCTCTTCCCCTCCCTCGCCCAGGCCTCCCCAAAATACATTCTCCTCTCCCCTAATTTCCTCCCTTCCCCCCCCCAATAAAGGGATCGTCTCTGTTCCCTAGCTTGGGCTCCGGGACCTCCGACGGAGATGGGGGTGGGGAAGACCGTAGGAGGGTCTCCATGGTTCCGGTGGGAGGGGTGGGGGCGCTAGGCCCAGTAAAAGACGCCCCCTTTTCCTTCCCCTCCCCCTCCATCCCTCCTTTTTAATCCCGGTCCCGGAGCCTCCCTATGATGCACCCCCCCCCCCTCCAATCTGGCATCCTCCTGGAGGAGGAGGAAGATGAAGAGAAAAAAGAGGAGGCGCAGTCATATTCCAGCGCCTAGAGCCTGGGACCCAGCTGACTTCAGGGGAGGGGGCTCCCCCTCCCAGGCCCCCCCCAGGCCTCGGCGCCCCCTCCTTCCCCAAGCACCTGCCTTGGTGCTCCCGGCGGGCTCCCAAGTGGCGGCGGCGGCTGCCTCTGCCTCCTCCTCTTCCTCCTCCTCCTCCCTCCTTCCCTCCCTCGCTCTGGCGGTGGCGACGGAGCCCGGAAAGGGGAGCCGGGCTGGGGGGGGGGAAGGTAAGGGGGGGGTTAGGAGATGGATAGATGGAGAGGGGAGGTGATGGAGGAGGAGGGAAGAGACGGAGAAAAAGAGACGCGTCCGCCCGGTCCTAGCGCCCTCCGCCACCTCCTGCCTCTGATCTGCACGCCTGGAGACACCCCCAAGCCCTCCTCCTCCCGTCCCAGACCAACGCACCCCCCACCCCATTCTCTCCACCATTCCCTTCACTCTCTGCCCTGTCCTGGGGAAGGGGCGGGCATCTTCCAGGGTGAGGCTGGGGAGGGTCTGAAAGAGGGGGAGGGTTGGAAAGGGGTAAGACCCCGGGGGTGGGGGGGCTGGGAGGTTCCAAAGGAAAGGGGGTCCGGGGTGGGATCTCATGGGGGGGAGGATTGCTAAGGGGAGGGGCCTGGGCGGAGTTGAGGAGGGGGAGCGCCCTCAAGGGGCGGGGAGGAGGGGGGCTCCAAATGAGCCTGGCCCAGGACTTGGAGCTCCCTGAAGGGCTGGACGGGGCTTGGGGGGGTGGGGGGAGGAACTCCAGGCGGTAAGGCCCCAGGGGAGCGACCTGAGAGGATGGTCCGGGGGGCCGAGTGGGGAGACTGTCCGGAGGCGTTCCGAAGGGGGAGGGGCCGAAGATGTGGGGCTCGGGGGAGGGAGAATTTCGAGTCTGGGGGTGGGGCCGAGGGAGGGGCGGGGCGTGGTCTCGGGGTCTTTCCCCACGCCTCCCCTAGTTCTTTTTCAGTTATTTGTCCGCTCTGGCCGTTCCCCTCCCCTCCTCTCCCCGGGGCTTGGTGTGAGCCCCCACCTGGTCAGGAGCCCAAGGCCCACCCGGGAGCCGGTGAGTACCGCGGGAGGGCGGGGCCTGGCCTGGGGGTTACGGGTGGGGCGGGGACCCAGGGCCGGGAGGGAAGGGCGGCATCCTCGGGGCGTGGCTTGGGCGGAGGGGGCGGGACTTGGGCTGGGGTGGGGGAGCCGGGGCCGGAGAGGGTGGGCTTGGGGGCGGGCGGCGGCGGGCCGGGGGCCGGGGGGCGGGGCCCTGGGTCGGGGGGCGGGGCGGAGGCTCCCCTGACCCGGGTCGCCGGGGTGGGTGGTGTCGCCCGCAGCCTCCCCCTCCCCCCCCCCACCCCCGGGCCGGGCATGGGCAACGTGCAGTCGGAGCCGCCCCCCGGCTCAGAGCCCGGCAAGGCCCGCGCCGCCCTGAAGGAGCCGGCCTCGGACCGCCCCGCCAACGCCAGCCGCCGAGGCCCCCTGAGCGAGGCGGAGTCGTCGCCGCCGGCGCCCGCGGCCCCCGGGTCCCCCACCATGCGCCTGGCCCGCGGCCCAGGAGTCTGGTTTCCCGGGGGCTCGGCTCAGGCCGGGGTCCCGGGGCCCCCCGAGGGGGCCTCCGGGGCCCCGCCCTCCCCGTCCCAGCTGTCGCCGCCGGCCCCCTCCCCGCTCGAGCTGCAGCCGCCCGCTGTGCCCCCGCCCGAGGAGGCTCCTCCGACGGCTGCGGCGGGGACCGCGGGGCCGCTGCTCCCCACGCCCCCCAAGTGGCGCAAGCCGCCGGGGACGCCCGTCCCCCGGATCCGGGGCCTGCTGGAGGCGCGCCACCGAGGCCAGGGCGACCCACCGGGCCTGCGCCTGCTGCCCTCCCCCCCCGCCCCTGCCCCCGCCCCCCCCCCCCCCGCCCCCCGGCCCCCTGCGGACCGGCCAGAGCCCTCGGAGACCGCGGCCCCCCCGGCCCCGCCCCCGGCCTCGCCCCCAGAACCTCCGAAGCCGCCTCTGGAGCGCGAGGCGCCCCCGGGCCGGAGAAGCGCCCCTCCGGGGGGCTCCCCTCGCGGCGGCGCGGGCGAAGGCAGGGCGCGCCAGACGGGCAGCCCCGGGAGGGAGAGCCCGGGGGCCGGCGGCGGGGAGGGAGAGCCCCCGGCGGCGGCCGAGCCGGGCCTCAGCCTGCTCTGCAAAGTGACCTTCCAGTCGGGCTCCCTCCTGGCCGGCGGGGCCGCCGCGCCCCCCAAGCCCCCGGCGCGCGGGGCCGGCCTGCTCTTCTCCTCCGGAGCCATCTCCTACGCCGAGGCCCTCAAGCAAGGCTCCCCGGGCCCCGGGGCCCCTAGGGCCCCGGGAGAGGCGATTCGGGGGGCCCTGGAGTCCGAGGGGGGGGAGGGCGACGGAGAGGGCCCCCCACCGGCCGCGCCCCCGGCCCCGCCGCCTCCGCCAGCTCCGCGGGCGCCACCCCCACCCTACGCCCCCTTCCCGGGAGCCAAGCCCAAGTTCGACTGGGTGACCCCCCCCGAGGGCCCCGAGCGCCACTTCCAGTTCAACGGGGCGAGCGGCGGCGGCGGCGGCGGCGGCGCGGGGGGCGCTAGGAGGCGGGGATCCGGGCTGTCCGGGGCGGCGGCCGCCCCTTGGGGGGCGCCGCCCCCCGCCCCCGCCCCCTCTACCCGCGACGGGGCCTCGCAGGCCGGGCCCCGCGCTCCTGGCGCCCCCCGTCTTCATCTTCCCGTCTCCCGCCCCGGCCGACGGCGAGGCCCGGCCCCCGGCGGTCCAGGCGGTCCCCGGGCCGCCAGAAGCCCCCCAGCTGTCGCCGCCGCCGCCTCCGCCGCCGCCCCCGCTGCCGCCGCCGCCGCCGCCGCCCCCGGCTTCCCCGGCCTCTGCTCCGCCCGAAGCAGCGCCCGCCCCGGTCCCCGCGCCGACGCCGGCCGTGCCGGTTCCCCGGGCCGCCGGCCCCCCGTCCCCGGCCCCCGCCAAGCCGCGGACCAAGAAGAACAAGGGGCCGCGGGCCGGCCGGGGCGGCGCGGCGCGGGAGGAGGGCGCGAGCGGCGAGGGGCCCCGCGAGCGCGCGGCGCCGGGCCAGGGCCAGGCGGCGGACAGCGGCGGCCCACCCCCGGCTCGCCACTGGCCGCCCTTCCAGGTGCTCAGCTCCTGCCCCTGCAAGTGTTACTGTCGCCACCAGCCCCGGCACCGCCGGCTGCCCCGGAACGTCTCGGCCTGGTGAGCGGGGCACCCTGCGGGGAGGGCAGGGCCGGCAGTCGAGGTTCCCGGCCAGGCCCCATCTTTGGGAGCGGGACACGCTAGCAGGTGGGCTCTAGCTGCCTCCTCCCGTCGCCCCCTAGGCTGAGCACCCCCACCAACCACCTGAGCGAACCCCCCTGGGTGGCCACGGTCAAGCTGGCTGGCTCCTTGGTGGCAGGCCTGGACCACTATGACCTGCAGGCGGCTGAGGCGGACTGAGGATGGGAGACAAGAGGGCTACCGGACCGTCTCCTATTCCTTCAATAAAACACCCATGTCTCGCCTGCCCGTGTCTTCTCTGCTCTGTCGGGCTCCTAGCTGGTAAGGTGGAGGGGCCTCTAAGCACCTCGAGATCCGGGCCCAAAGCCAGGTGTCCCCCTCCCCAAAGGCAGGGTTTGCCCATCTGCTGTCAAATTGGGGCAGAAGCCAAGAGAAGCTGCAGACCTCCAAGCTCGAGGGGAGCCACCCCAGGTTGGGCTAGGCAAAAACTGTAGGGTGATGTGCCAAAGCCCTGCTCTGCCCACCTGGCCGGGGCTCTGTGTGGCTCACCACATTCCCCCCTTCCCTGCCATCCCCACAAAGACACAAAGGCACTTCAAGGGTCATCTCCAAGCATTTATTGACCATACTATTCCCCTTTTAAATATGTCCCTCAGTCTGTCAACCCCCTCCCCCCTGTGGCTCAGACAATCATCTCCAGCTGCCTTGCGTACTCAATGACTTGCTTTGCCAGTTCTGTGGAGGGGATGGTTGTATCTTCAGGTTTCTGCTGCTGACACTTGAAGCTGTAGTAATTGCTGGGGCCCAGGACCCATCCTCTCTGAAAAGCAGAAGGGGATGCAGAGAAAGAATGAGGGGAGGGAAGTCCGAAGACTCCAGAGCTTCCCCCCCTCCTCCTCCTCATCTTCCTCCTGGCCCCTTCGTTACCTTCTTGGCATATTCAGTCATCTTCTTGGGGGTGGTGAAGAAAAGGATTCGAGTGGCTTCTGCAAACAGGATCTTTTCATAGGCCTTCTCGATGCAGCCAGCAATTTCATCCCTGGAGAGAATGAGGAGCTCAAACTCAATGGGGTCAAAGGGGGAGGCTGGGGGGGTCTTCTCCCCTTTCCAGGATCTGGGCATTGAAATGTCCTCCATTCTCCCAAAGCCCTGGCACACATGGCCACTGGCCTAGTTCATCCAAGCATTTCTCAGACTAGAACCAACATAATATCTGAATTTCCTCACTCCTTTAAGGATGGGCTCAAAGAAGTCTAGATTTGAGGGAGCTGGGAGTCCTGTGTTCAAATTCAATGTGACATACTACCTAAGCTGTATCATCTTGCCTCCTCCAGGAAGCTCACTGCCTTAAAAGCTTGAGGTTCAGCTTTGGTGAGCTTCTGAGAGCAGGGCTAAGCAGTGCTCCCCTCATGAGAAAGAATGGCAAGCCCCAGCCATTTCTTTACATGCCAATCATAAATCCTAGATAGGGCTGAATATATTTAATTTCACAATTCAGTGGTTATGGGTTCTAGTCCAATATCAACATGCAGTCGGAATCCAAGTAACCAAACTGAACCACTTTCATATTAATCGACCTGCCTGGACCTGACTACATGGAAACTTTATTGGCCACAAGTTTAAATCTGATCCCCCTTTTGACCCAAATGTGGCTTAGCCTTGACAAACTGCAGGGAGATTTCTAGATATCTGGAATTTGCAGTTCATTTTTCTTCTTGCCTTCTGTGACCTGCCCTTTGGCACCTTCAGATTTTGCCATGGGAAGAAGTAAAAATGGTAGTTCTGTGCTGGGGACCTGGACTCTAGTCCTGACTCTATCCATGTCCTTGGAAAAATCTCTCTTCTCTGCTCCTTGGGCTTTCACCAGGTCATCAATGGAACAAGAGCACTGAAGCTAACACTAGTTTAGACTTCAGACCTAGCTTTGACCTAGTCATCGCATCTGATGCTCACCACTGCCTGCCCTGGGGAGGTGAGGACATAAGACAGCCTTATGAGGGTCCTATTTTCCAAAGTCCCAGGCTAAGAATACTTGGCCCAGAGGATCATGTTCCATATCCTGATCACAGGTATAACCTTAAACCCTTTCTCTGCCCTGGGCCTCATTAGCACATCTGAAAAATGAAGACATGTAGAGGAATGTATGAAAGTGAATACTTGCTAAGATAAGATTCAGAGAAACCTGAGCAGGTGGATGTTTTTATGAGATCACAAAGGAAGCATGAACAATGCAGGGAGCAACTCAAGGTGTGGAGGCTTCCAAAGGAGGCTGCCTTGAGATGAGCCATTGGCAGTGATGCCCAGCACCCATCAAGGAGGAATGGATTAATGGAACGGTGTGACTTAGTATGACTTCATAAGCCTGCCCCTGGGGCAGCTTCAAGGAGAAATGACACCCACCTGATTGTGTCCAGCAAAATGTCAATGAAGAATGTGTAGCTCTCAGCAGGGATGTTTCCCTTGGCCAGGAACACTTTATTGTAGCTTCCTTCCATCAGGTACTTCAGGGGGATGGAAGACAGAATGTCAAACAAGATGCCAAGAGTGTAGCTCCCTGTGCACGGGGGCTGAGCACACCCTGACCAAAACAGACCTGACATTCAAGGACACAAGGTCTCCTACCCCACCCCCATCAACAGGACCTGGGTTTATTCCCACCCCCACTCCCAGGTTGCTTCCCCCACTTGCCCACCCAACCCATGCTCTAGCCCTGCCCCAGGCAGGCACCCTGGCCAAGTCATCCCAACCTGTTCTAAGGACACAGGATGTTTGATGTAGACGTTGGTCTGGATGTCCTTAGCAGGCAGCCGCTCCAGCTCAGTGTGGAACTCGGCCACTCGGTTCTGGGACAGCAGGAAGAGCAGATTGAGGCCCAGGAGCTGGTGCATGTAGGCTGACTCGGGGAGCTGCTCCCTGCAAACCGGGCCAAGGGCAGCAATGAGGATGGAACCCTGCCCTGATCCCAACCACTCCAGAGCACCCACCACTTTATAGATCTCCAAAACATAAGACATCCATCATGTCCTTGGTTCTTCCCAGCATTCCTATGAGGCGAAGCAAATACACAGAACTACTGCAGAAAGGTTCAAAACCCTTGAGATCCTAGCTTCCCCTTTTACATATGGGAAAACCAAGGTCCAGAATAAGAACCCTGTACAAGGGTGAAGAACTCTTGTGACCATAGATGGAAGTTGCTGAAGGATGTCTAGATGGTGTCTATGTTCAGCACAACTGGATCTTGATCCCAGGATGCTCTGTGAGCTTAAAAACTTCCAGAATGTTGGCAGAGAATCTTCTCCACAATTTCTCAAATAGTGGATTCTTTCTATAAGGCAACAGCTGGGGTCGGGGGAGGGTGCAGGCAGGTCCAGGTCCTGGGTCTACCCCTGGCCTCTAATAAAGGGAATCTACCCAACTTCTGAAGGGCTTCTCTGTTTCCTCCTACAACTTTAGGGTCCTTGATAAGTGTTTATTGCTAATGATAGGCTGAGAGTGGTGTAATGCTTGGAATCCTTTGCCCTCTTTTCCATCAGGAGCAGTGGTCAGAAAACTGGGGAACTGGGAAAACTTTCAAATCCCACAAGTACCTACTTGCCAGGAGACTCTGGATAGGTCTCTTAGCCTATTTGCCTGAGTTTTCTCATCTGTAAAATGGCAGTCATACCTACCTCCCAGGGTGCTTGGGAAGTTCAAATGAGATATTTATACAAGTGCTTAGCATAATGGCTGGCATGCAGCAGGTTTCACATCTTTGCTTATTTCTTTCTTGAAATGACTTTAGTATGATAAGGCTGTGAGCCATTTTGTCTCTGTATTTTTGTTTCAAGGGGTCTGTTCTGACCTCTCAGTCAAATAGCTCATCTCCTAAAGGCCAGGTATCTCTCAGTGTTTAATTAGGCCCTAGTCTTGGAACAACAGAGTGTCTTTATGTTAGAACTTTCCTCCTTGAAAGCAACTACTCAAAATTGTGCTCTACTAGCCCAGCCTTCAGAAACTTTCGAGTCTTAACTAGATCATTGTAAACTAAGAGGAAGATTTCTGTTCAAGGAAGACCTGTGTTCAAATCTAGGCTTCCCTGGTGTCTTGCTGTACAACCTCAGACAAATCCCTTCCACTCTCTGGGTACCCTGTCTTCACAAGGAAATGATGGTCACCCTGGGGTTCATTTTAGCTAAAATGCCTGGAGAGCCCTGGGATAGAAAGAAGCTGGACTCTAATACTTTTATGAGACTCTCAACCAGTCCCTCCTCTAGAGACAGTATGTTTCACCAAGTCTTCCCCTCCCATTTTCTCCCTTATCAAATTTTTCTTTGGGTGGAATGGCACAAAATAATTTTTACTACACTAGTCCTTTTATCCCTGGTTAATAAGCATTCTGCAGAGAAGTACCCCCGTCCCTCACATCTCACTTGTAGTCAAAATAATAGCACTTGAGCTGGGCCATGTAGCGCTCAAAGGAGGGGATGTCCTTCCGCAATATGCTCCATTGGGCGCCAATCTCCAAGATATCACCTGTGGTGGAGTGGAGACAAGAGAAAAGAAGGCAGAA
The DNA here is from genome assembly GCF_037893015.1 of Macrotis lagotis. Classification (NCBI taxonomy): domain Eukaryota; kingdom Metazoa; phylum Chordata; class Mammalia; order Peramelemorphia; family Peramelidae; genus Macrotis; species Macrotis lagotis. Next base: position 901,564,316 of record NC_133658.1, read on the forward strand.
TAGGCTCAATGCTTAGAAGAGAGAACACAAGATTCTTTCATATCTCCCTCATCTGTGTCGCCTGGGAGTCTAGAGCCCCTGCCCCCAAAGGATCCTTTTGACTATCCCTGTCTCCAATGAAACCTGTATTCTTGGATCTTGTAGCTGAATTCTGGGGAGAGAGAGCGGGGTGTGTCTGTGTGTGATGTATAGATGGTATATGTATGTCTGGGTGGTGTGTTATGTATAGTTGGTCTCTGTGTGCATGTCTGGGTGGTATGCTATGTATAGTTGGTTTGTGTGTGTATGTCTAAGTGTGTATACGGGTGATGTGTTATACCTAGGTGGTGGTATGTTATTTATGGGTGGTATGTTATGTGTAGTTGGTCTCTGTGTGTATGTCTGCGTGGTATGTGTGTCTGGGGTGGTGTGCTATGTATAGCTGGTCTGTGTGTGGTGTCTGGGTGGTCATGTGTAGTTGGTGTCTGTGTGTGTGCCCCCCAGGGCGGGCGGGCTGGGCCCAGCCTGGCTCTACTCACGGGCCAGGATCAGCTGCTGCTTGGTGAGCTTCGTGCCGGTGGTCGGGAGGAAGTTGAGTTCCAGCAGCACCAACTGGCCAGGGAGGAGAGCAGGGATGAGCGGCGGTGGGGGTCAGGGGACGTGGGGGGTGTTGGTGGCCCCCCAGACCTAAGCGAGGGTCCCCAGGCACCTTCTGAGGCTTCTGTCACTTTGGTGCTCTCTATTCCCGATTCCTACAACCAAGCCTTCCAAGGGGGGGGTCCAGGAGGGCTCTTGGGGCACAGTCCGGGTCCCCTGCACTCCGCCTTCCTGGGCCCCCCCCCGGGGCCGCCCCGTCTCGACCCCCCACCTGCGCACTTGGTACGTCCCGGCCACCCCTCCCAGCCTCGCACTTGGTGTCTCCCACTCCGCCCCCCCCCCCCCGCCGGGATTCCCCTCGGTCGGCCGCGTCACGGGCCGCCCCTTCTCACCGCCCGCCCGCACCTTGAGGCGGCCCAGCTCCTCGCCGCACTTGCTCAGGTTGGGGCTCTTGCGGTTCCACTCGCCCTTGAGCTGCTCGTACATGCCGGCGGCCGCTTGCAGCACCGTCCCGGGGCTCCCGGCCCCGCTGGTCCCGGCGGCTCCATTCGCCGCCGCCGCCGCCGCCGCCATCTTAGCGACCGTGATGCAGCACGGTGGGGGAGGCGCGAGCAGTGCGCACGCGCCTGGCGCCCGCTCCACCCACGTGACGTGCGGCCTGGCGGAAGAGCCCGCTCGGCGGCCTCTGGAGCCCCAAGCGGGGCGAGTCCGGGGGAGCGCCGGGGCCGAGGCCCCGCCCCCTCACGGCGGGCGGCAGAGGCCCCGCCCCCCTCACGGCGGGCGGCAGAGGGCCCCGCCCACCTCACGGCGGGCGGCAGAGGCCCCGCCCCCTCACGGCGGGCGGCAGAGGCCCCGCCCCCTCACGGCGGGCGGCAGAGGCCCCGCCCCCTCACGGCGGGCGGCAGAGGCCCCGCCCCCTCACGGCGGGCGGCAGAGGCCCCGCCCCCTCACGGCGGGCGGCAGAGGCCCCGCCCCCTCACGGCGGGCGGCAGAGGCCCCGCCCCCTCACGGCGGGCGGCAGAGGCCCCGCCCCCTCACGGCGGGCGGCAGAGGCCCCGCCCCCTCACGGCGGGCGGCAGAGGCCCCGCCCCCTCACGGCGGGCGGCAGAGGCCCCGCCCCCTCACGGCGGGCGGCAGAGGCCCCCGCCCCCTCACGGCGGGCGGCAGAGGCCCCGCCCCCTCACGGCGGGCGGCAGAGGCCCCGCCCCCTCACGGCGGGCGGCAGAGGCCCCGCCCCCTCACGGCGGGCGGCAGAGGCCCCGCCCCCTCACGGCGGGCGGCAGAGGCCCCGCCCCCTCACGGCGGGCGGCAGAGGCCCCGCCCCCTCACGGCGGGCGGCAGAGGCCCCGCCCCCTCACGGCGGGCGGCAGAGGCGGGGCGGAGCCGCGCAGCCCGGAGCAGCGCACGTGGGAGACTCGGGGCCGGAGTGGAGCTCCCGCGAGGCCCCGGCCCCATCCCCCCGCAGCGCCGGGTGCCGCCCTCCCTAGGCCAGGTTCAGACTGGGACCCTGAGGCGCCTGCGTCCGCAAGGGCGGGCCCAGGGCCCCCCAAGGAAAAAGGGCCCCGCAGCGGTGCCAACCGGGCCGGCTGCGGAGAAGGACGGAGAAGGCGCATCTAAGCGTCTGTGTGTCTGGCTGTCTGTCTTTCCTTCTTTCTATTATTTAATTTGTTTTTTATTTTGTTACTTATTTTCACCCATTTATATTTCCAAGTCACAAAGTTTCCCTCCACCCTCCTCACCCCCCTCCCCTTAATAGGGAACACTTAGGTTAGCATTTTACACACATATTTTGTTAAATATATTTACAAATTAGTCATTTTTGGCATGAGGAATTAGAATTAAAGGAGATACGTAAGAGATAATTGTTATAAAGTGTTCATCAGATTCGGTAGGGGTATTTTTTTTTCTGTGTTTTGTCTTGTTTTTCTTCCTCTGGTTGGGGATGATATAGTCCATAAAATGTCAAGTACGTTCCGTCCTACCTTTGGGAACGGTCCCGAGGAGCAGCTTCCATCAAGGTAGTTCATCACATAATGTTGATGTGTAAATAGTTCTCTTGGCTCTTCTCCCTTCGCTCAGCATCAGATCCTGTAAGTCATTCCATGCTCCTCTAGAGTCCGACCATTTATTATTTCTTACTATTCCTGTACCATAACTTGTTTAGCCATTCCCCAATTGATGGGCATTCCCTCAATTTCCAAATCTTTGCCACTACAAAAAGGGCTGCTATGAATATTTTGGACCATGTGGGATTTTCCCATTTTTTATAATTTCTTCTGGATATAGCCCTAGAATTGGAATTGCTGGGTCAAGGAGTATTCACAATTTTATTGCTCTCTGAGCATAGTTCCATATTGCGCTCCAGAAAAGAAGAAAAGTTGGAGTTGGATCCATTCACAACTCCACCAGCAATGAATCAATGTCTCAATCCTCCCACAGCCTCTCCACCATTGATCATCTTCCCTTTTTCCTCATCTGGGCTAATCTAATAGGTATGAGCTGATACTTCATTGCTGTTTTAATTTGCATTTCTCTAATCAATAGTGATTTGGAGCATTTTGTCATATGCTTATATACAGCTTTAATTTCTTCATTTGAAAACTGTCTTCAGGGGCAGCTAGGTGGCGCAGTGGATAGAGCATCAGCCCTGGGGTCAGGAGTACCTGAGTTCAAATTTGGCCTCAGACACTTAATAATTACCTAGCTGTGTGTCCTTGGGCAAGCCACTTAACCCCATTGCCTTGCAAAAAAAAAAAACAAACTTAAAAAAAAAGAATGAAAACTGTCTTCATAGCCCTTGACCATTTATCAATTGGGGAATGGCTTGTAACCTTATAAATTTGATGCAATTTTTGATATATTTTAGAAATGAGACCTTTATCAGAACTCCTGGTTGTGAAGTTTATTTCCCAGCTTTCCCCTTTTCTTCTAATTGATTTTATTATTGCAAAACCTTTTTAATTTAATATAGCCAAAAGCATTCATTTTGTAGTTTATAATGTGCTCTAATTCTTTTTTGGTCACAAATTTATCCCTTTTCCATAGATCAGATAGAATATTTTTTGCTTTATTAATTTGTTTATGGTATTGCTCTTTATGTCTAAATCCTGTACCCATTTTAATCTTGTTTTGGGATAGGGTGTGAGATGTGGATCTATGCCTAGTTTTTGCGATGCTGTTTTCCAGTTTCCCCTACAATTTTTGTTCAGATAGTGAGTTCTTATCTCAGAGACTGATGTCTTTGGGTTTGTCAAATAGCAGATTGCTGTAGTCATTTACTGCAGTTTCTTTTGAACCTCTCCTAATCCACTGGTCTAGTACTCTTATTTCTTAACCAGTACCAAGCAGTTTTGATGACTGCTGCTTTATAGTATAGTTTTAGATGTGGTAGAGCTAGGCCAGCTTCCTTTACATTTTTTTCATCAGTACCCTTGCTATTCTTGCCCTTTTGCTGCTCCAGATGAATTTTGTTAACTATTTTTTTCTAGCTTGGTGAAGTATTTATTTGATAATTTGATTGGTATGGCACTGAATAAGTTATTTAATTTGAGTAGAATTGTCATTTTATTTTTATTTTATTTTTTAATTTATTTTTATTAAAGATATTATTTGAGTTTTACAATTTCCCCCCCCCCAATCTTACTTCCCTCCCCCCACCCCACCCCACAGAAAGCAATCTGTCAGTCTTTACTTTGTTTCTATGTTGTACCTTGATCCAAATTGGGTGTGATGAGAGAGAAATCATATCCTTAAAGAAGAGACTAGAAGTCTAGAATTGTCATTTTTATTATATTAGCTAGACCTAACCATGAGCATTTGACATTTTTCCAATTATTTAGAGCTGACTTTATTTGGGTGAGGAGAGCTTTATAATTGTGTCCATACAATTTCTGGGTTTGTCTTGGGAAGTAGATTTTCCAAGTATTTCATGTTATCTACAGTTACTTTAAATGGAATTTCTCTTTTTATTTCTTGTTCTTAGACTTTGTTGTTCATATATAGAAATGCTGATGATTTATGTGGGTTTATTTTAAATCCTGCTACTTTGCTGAATTTGTTAATTGTTTCAAGGAGTTTTTTAGATGATTTTCTTGGGTTCTCTAGGTATACCATCATATCTTCTGCAAAGAGTGAAAGTTTTGCTTCCTCATTGCCTATTCTGATTCCTTCAATTTCTTTTTCTTCTTTTTTTACTACTGCTCACATTTCTAATATTATATTGAATAGTAATGGTGATAGTGACTTCCCTCTTTCTTTGTGGAAGTGGGAGAGTATGGGTGTGGAGCAGCACATACCTGGGTTGTGGAACCTCATCTGCCTCCTGGGGCAAATCAGAGCAAATCCAACCCACCCCTCTTCAGACCTGCCTCGATAGGCTGTAATAATAATAATAGGTCACATTTATGGGATACTTGTAAAGTTCAGAAAGTGCTTTACTAGCTCAGTTGTTTATTTCTCTCTACATATATTTTGTCCTACTGATACTGTAAGCTCTGGAGAGAGAGAGAGAGAGAGAGAGAGAGAGAGAGAGAGAGAGAGAGAGAGAGAGAGTATTCATCATCTTTCATTTCACTCATTTGGTATTTGAAAAGAATTCAAAGTGCTATAAGAAAATTTGTTAGGGGAAAGGTCTCTCACTGGGCCAATCAGAAATGACTTCATGAAGGAGTTGGCATCTGCACTGGACTTTGCAGGAATGGATCATTGATAGAAGGAAGGCAATGTGTTCCAGACAGACTCCAGGAGACAGCCAAGAACACAATGAAACTGAGAAGTTGTCCACTCTCCAATTTGCCTGTCCAGTTATGCACAGGAAGTGGAGCAGAGTACAACACCCCGGAAAAGGTAGATCAAAGTGAGATTTCAGTTGGTTTTAAATGCCAGACAAAGGACTTAGTATAAGTCATGGAAGGTTGATTTGTGATGGGACTCAAGTTGAAGAGTGATGGCATCTAGTCAGAAACTGAGGGTTCCCTAGTCTGTTATCCTGGATTCTATCCCTCTAGTGAGAGAGGTAAAATGTAATTCCAGTAAGAGTTTAGGGACCTAACCTAGCAATCATTAAACATCTATTAGGCTCCTAAGAGTGATTTCCTGGGCAGTGGCACCTTTTAGAAAGAAAAGAGGAGCAAGTTTCCTATCCCCCCCCCCCACCTAGTGCTAGAAGGAGCAGTGACAAGTGACAAGTAATATGATATGGGGGAGGAAGGGACCTAGAGTTTGTCCTCTGCAATTGCTGTGAGTTATTTGAATGGAGTGTCTGAAGCTGAATGTGATCTCCTTCCTTCCTGACTACAGGATCAAAGCTGTATTCATGGCTATTCCTAATGGGAGTGGGAAAAGGAATGTATCTGAGCAATATATCTAGCAATAGCTAGCAACCCTAAGTGTGTTTCTCTTCCAGGAGAGGCCAAGAGAGTAGCACCATAAGGATGGATGTCAGTATGGGGGTGTGGGGGGGGGGGTGAAAGAAGGAAACACCAAGAAGCTAGAGTATTGCCTTTTTTTTTAGCAGTCCTGTATACATTTCCTTTCCAGGTGGTTGTGATAGGTCCAACAAAACAGCCTGTTGTGACACATTTTATAGTGTCATGTCCTATACCTCTGTTTATAATGAAAGAAATCAACATTCTGGGAAGATGGCAGAACAAGGCAGGACATTACCCGACTCTTCCAAATTCCCCGAAAAAGAATTTAAAATAATGCCTCAAAGTGAACTTTAGAATGGCAGGAATACCTTTTAAAAGTCAGGGTCAAGCAGCTGACCAGCCAAAGACAACTTGGGAGGACATTAGAAAAGACTTGATCTCCAAGGGTGGTGGTCTGTCATTACAGAAGTTTGGTTACCTTCCACCTATACTTGCAGTTCAACAAACAGCAAGCTCTGAAGACAGCTATTTGAACAGCAGTCTCAGTTTTAGGAACTTTTGCCCCACTGACAGTGGGTCAAGCAGCTGAGCAGGGGAAGATTGAGGGGCCCTCCATTGGCTGGCACTGGGCTAAGGGTCCAGGGGTGTTGACCAAGTAAGGACCCAGACTATGGCTATGGGTGAAGAGAACTAGTGAGTGCTGTTACAGAGGGGCAGGGGACCCTGCTGGCTGTGATCACTTCTAAAAGAGCTGTTTCCCTGGTTGAAATTCCAGGGTAGAGGAAAGAGCTGACACTTGCAGGGAGTAGGAGTGTTTGAGGTGATAGGACTGCTGGGGGCCCTGGAGAGGAGTGTGCTTGAGGTTACTTATAGTCCAAGTCTTGAGATGGAGGATCAATGACCATACCCGGCTGTGAATTATAGACCAATGGAAGAAAAAAGAGGTCAAAGTTCCTCAGATACAACTCAGAAAAGAATAGCACAAAAAATCTGAAGTCTGAGATAATATACTCCACAGCTCAGAAGAGGCTTATTTTAATATAAAGTTGAAAGCCAAGAAATAGACCTCTTCCAAAAAAAAAAGTAAATGAGTGAGAAAGAACCTGGTAAATCAGGATTACTCAGGATTAGACAGGATTTAGCAGCTTTGATTTAAAGAATCAATGATCACGGAACATGATATCCCCAGAAGGAAAAGATCTAGGACTACAACCAAGACTTACCTGGTGAAATTGAGCATAATACTTAAAGGGGGAAAAATAGTTATTCAATGAGATAGAAGAATTTAAAGCTTTCTTAAGGAGAACACTAGAACTGAACAAAAACTATAGTTTCAGGGCGGCTAGGTGGCATAGTGGATAGAGTACTGGGCCTGGAGTCAGGAGTACCTGAGTTCAAATCCTGCCTCAGACACTTCATAATTACCTAGCAGTGTGGCCTTGGGCAAGCCACTTAACCCCATTGCCTTGCAAAAAAAAAAGGACTAAAAAAAAAACTAGTCTCTAAGATCAAGGCTCAAGAGAAGCATAACATGGTAAAAAGAAAAAAAGAGAAAACAAGGAATTCAGTAGAGTGAAACTGTTTACATTCTTCCATGGGAATATGATACTTGTAATTCTTAAGAAATGTACCACTAGGGGCTGCTAGGTGGCACAGTGGATAGAGTACTGGCCCTGTAGTCAGTTTGAGTTCAAATCCAACCTCAGACACTTAATAATTATCTAGCTATGTGGCCTTGCGCAAGCCACTTAACCCCATTTGCCTTGCAAAGAAAAAAGAATTGTACCACTATTAGTACGACTAGGATACACACATACACATATACACATATAGAAACTACGAGTGTAATGTGAATATGAGGGAATGATGTAGAAAATTAATTAAAGCATGAGACAAGAGGAGTACCCTGGATGTAGGAAGGAAGAGGTAGAAGAGAGTAAATTATTTCATATGAAGAGGCACAAAAGACTTATTACGGGGTGGCTAGGTGGTGCAGGAGACAGCCAAGAACACAATGAAACTGAGAAGTTGTCCACTCTCCAATTTGCCTGTCCAGTTATGCACAAGAAGTGGAGCAGAGTACAACACCCCTCAAAAGGTAGATCAAAGTGAGATTTCAGTTGGTTTTAAATGCCAAAGGACTTAGTAACTAAGTCATGGAAGGTTGATTTGTGATGGGACTCAAGTTGAAACCTAAAAAACCTAAAAAAAAAAAAAGACCTATTACAATGGAGTGAAAAATGGGAAAGTGGGTGGTGGGCATCACTTGAATATTACTTTGTCAAAATTGACTCATTTTATGACTCTAGGTGATTTCTGTAAATACTTTCCCCTTATTAAGCTCTTGGTTGATATCTTTTATAATTCTTTTTTATTTAAATTTAAATTTATTTAAGGCAATGGAATTAAGTGACTTGCCTAAGGTCACACAACTAGGTAATTGTCTGAGGTGAAATTTGAACTTCTGACTCCAGGGCCTGTACTTTATCCACTGTGCCACCTAGCTACCTCTTAGCTGATATCTTTAATAATGTCTCCTACCTATAAGTTTTTAGATAAGATTCTAGAGAATAAAAATTTGTGGATAACCTAATTATTTGTTAATTCATTTTCAGCCTAAGACAAATAAGGTTAACAGTGCATACAGGTGACATTGATTACTTTATGATCTTCCATAAAGTCTGTCCTTTGTCAGAACTGGCAAAGATCCAAATAGTAGTAGGACTATCTCCTTTTCTGACTTGATTTTTTATGTTATCATGTTACAGGCATATAAAATATTAGAATTTTTCCCTTTCCAAAATGTCTTAAGTGTAAGAATTTATTTAGCTCTCTGATAGATTATTTTCCTGCCTTCTCAGGATGGTCTTTGTCTAATTATTAACACAACTGTGAGAGCCAAACTTGTGGATGCCAATTAGAGGGGGATCAGATTAGTTCACATAACTAGAGAGACACAGATCTTGAGAAAGGCGGAGGCTAACATTCAGACTTATAAACCATAGAGGCTGAGAAATCAGTGTTTGAGCTGAAATATAAGATTTAAAAACTTAACTTTTATAATCCCTACTGTCCAATTAGCTACTCTTCATTCAGGACCTGAAATCTCTTGTCTAGCTCCTGATCAAATGAGTTAACATTTGTTAAGCATACTTCTATTTATCTTATTATATGTTAATATAGTTATTAATATCTAATCAAGGTTATGTAGTATTATTACCTTCATTTCTTTGCACCAGCCACCTTTCCCCTCCATTTCTTGAATGCCCACTCTCTTCATCTCTCTTAGAATTCTTTTTCTGAATCAGCACAGTTACCTCCTCCAGTAGGTCCTTTCCAATTTCTGCTGTCCTTAGCCTCTTGCTCGATATGGTTCTCTTCTATCTACTTTATAATTATTTTGTATCTTGTATCTACATGTTTCCCCATCCCCCAACTCCTTTAGAATGGAAATTCCCTGGGGGAGGAGTTGTTTCATTTATCTTTGTGTAATCAGCGCTTAGCTCAGTGTGTGCTTAATATGTTTTTGTTGATGGGTTGACTGGATGCAAACTTTTAGAATAGTAAATAAGGTCAAACATCTGAAAATAGTTCTCTAGAGTAGTAGAATGTTTCCTTCTTTCTGGTAGGGTGAATGAAACTACCTAGTAGCCTCAAGTTCATTTTGCTTCTGAGAGTAGTCCAAACAACCAAGGAGTACTACAGAGCTGGAGAAATGTGTGTGTCCTTAAGGAAAGAGAGACTTACCAGAACCCTAACTCTCCAAATGAAGTCTGATGAAAGCAAAGTCAAGAGACTTGCTGCCTTATTCATGGAAACTATGTTTTTTGGAATATAAGCAAAATTCCTATTAGCTTTTTTGACTGTCACATTGTACTATTGATTCCTGTTGAGCTTGTGATCCGCTGAAACCCTCAGATTTTTTTCAGGCAAACAGATGTCTAACTCTGACTTCTCCATCTTGTTGATTCTTGACTTGACATTTATTTCTACTGAATTTCATCTTCTTAGGTTAAAATAACTGTCATCTGGAGTGGCCTTTTTAGAACACTCAGGGGGCCATGGGTCCAGCAGAGTGTCTGTTTAATTAAGCGGCAGGGGATAACTTGCCTAGAAAACTACTTCCATAAAGGGAGAAAAGGACTCCCAGGGCCAGGGATCCCAAATCATACCTTTGTCACCTATGTCTTGCCTATATGAACTTGACTACCAACATACATTAGCTTGAGTTCATTCCGCCAAAGAATTTTATGTGTTTTTGAGGCAAGAGCATGTCCTTAGAATGGGGGAAAGTTTTATAATAATTCTTCTTATTATGCCTTTTCAGTAAAACCATTTTCTAAAAATTAATGGGGTTCAAGTACAACTGTGGGGCTCAGATACAAGCATGTGAAAAACCATAAGTCCTTGAGGTTATCCCTAGAACTCTGAGGGAGAGTACTTAAAGATACCCCTTAAGGATCCCAATCCTAGCTTGTCAAAGTAGGGAATAGGGAGTAGTATCAGAGTTTGTTTTATTCTAAATATTGCTCTAAAAACCCCACCCCTTTTCAATTGTTCTTAGCTTTCCTTGCCAACCTCAGCTTATTCTGGACTTTGGAACTTCAGATACTTTAATAAAACTTCCACTTTTTAGTTGATTTTTTTTGCAAGGCAATGGGGTTAAATGACTTGCCCAAGGTCACACAGCTAGAGCATTATTAAGTGTCTGAGGCTGGATTTTAACTCAGGTCCTCCTGACTCCAGGGCTGGTACTCTATCCACTGAGCCGTTTAACTGCCCCAAAACTTCTACTTTTTTAAAATAAAAATTTATTTTCTCTCCTTATGCAATAAAAGCTTTATGTATGCAAACATGCACATATACACACATTATAATGCATACATGTAGGATATATAAATATGTTATACACATATGTAGAATATGTGCATTCATACACAAATACCTATATACATACACATAAATATACCATGAGGCTTGGCTCTTATAAAGACTAAAACTACATTTGTTAACCTCCAGAGTTTTCCCCAATAAGGAACAAGGAGTATTAAGCCAACTGATGTTAACCCTCAGAGTTTGGTTTTAAAGAAGAACAGAGATTTGGTTAACATACATGTTTTACAGTTCTACAAAATACAGCCAGAATATATACCTGCATGGGAGAAAGAGTTCCAACTTTGGGACTGGAACTCTCAGAAATGAGATCTAAGGACACATTCATAGGAAGTAGACAAAGGGCCATAGAATGATTAGCAGTAGCCAATGAACTCATAGCATGTTATAGACCCCTCCCTGGTTCCTGAAGGCAAGTTTGAATTATTTGTTTTCCAAAGGAAAAAGCTGGCATCCTCTATATTCAAATATTAAAGAAAAGCAGACTTTGATAATATAAGTTTAAAATATCTAACTCACAAAAAAAATATCTAACTCACTTATATATAAAATCTGGTTTGATGACTGCCAATCTCTTTTCAGGACTGCTGTTGATTTCCACCTGATCCATTTAACTCATGTCTCCAAGTGGCATACTCACTAGCCCTGGTAAACCATGTTGGTAGATGGGCTAAAACAGGTTAAGAGTAATCAAGAGGCCTCAAACCGATTGGTGAATTAGGAGTGTGTCTACCCCAAGCATGGTATTCTTTCCTTGGTAGAATGGAGAATGAGAACAATTTGTTCCAATGGCCACAAAGGCAGCTGAAGCAGGCTCTGTAAAATGTTTAGAGGTTAGACATAGAAAACCTAAGGCCATCCACTACATCTCAAACTATCACCAGTTGTCTTGACTCTGACCTACCACTGAACTGTGATGACTTTGGAAGAGAGAGGCCAAAGACTTTGTGCAACTCTGCCTCACTTAAATCCAATTTATGCATGAATCAAAAAATTTCACCCATACTAGTTTACTCTTTTTAACAACTCAAAATTCCTGTGGTGACAGGCAAATGATGAAGCAGGTGGTGTGGATTCACTGAGAGCTGTAGTTGCAACCCTGCACAAAGGTGGTCTAGGTCATGGGGTTGTTTCATCACTGAAAGTGGCAGTGGGATTCAGCAACTCCCTGGGTGACTGAGCAGCCCTTTTAAGGATCGCACTACTCACCATATGCTTCAAGGAAGGGGCTAGAAAAGGTGCCCTAAAAATTGTCTATTTACCCAACCCTGGCCTGGTAACCACAGCAGGCAGGGATCCTGCCCTGCAGTTGGACCAAAAAAATGAGACCAAAAAATGTACAAAAACTTCTTCAAATAAGATTCACTGGGGCAGCTAGGTGTTGCAGTAGAGCACCGGCCCTGGAGTCAGGAGTACCTGAGTTCAAATGTGGCTTCAGGCACTTAATAATTGCCTAACTGTATGACCTTGGGCAAGTCACTTAACCCCATTGCCTTGCAAAAGCCAAAAAAAATTAGTAATAAAAAAGATTCACCATCTGTGCATGGAATACACACACACACACACACACACACACACACACACACACACACACACACTCTCACACTCCTAAATAACACAAGATCCAATAGACCTGCAAGATAATCAGCTTGTTGCAAGAGAGCTCAGCAGTATGGTATCCAAATAGCAACCCTGAGTGAAACAAGGGTGACAAATGAAGGCCAGCTAACTGAAACTGGATGATACAAGTTTTTCTGGAGTGACTACAGTAAAGAGTAGCACTGTGAAGTTGGAGTAGGTTTTATAATTAAAACCTTATCAACCAACTTGAACGCCTACTGAAAGGAATGAATGCTATTGCCTCTTGCCATGCCACTATCATCAGTGCCTATGCTCCCCATGATGAATGCTGATGAGATCAAAGAAAAATTTTATTACAATCTGGAGCCTCTTATCAACATACCAAAAGAGGACAAATTTATAATTCTGGGTGACTTTAGTGCTGGAGTGGACTCAGACACCCAACCGTGGAGGAGACTCCTTGAGAGGAGTTAGAAACAGCAACAATATGCATCTCTTAACCTTCTCATCACCAACACTGACTTCTGTTTACTTAAACAAAATAAAACTTTGTAGATGTACTCCCATAGAAAACATTGATACTATGTCGTTGTAAGGAGAAAAGACAGACTAGATGTGAGAGCGAAGAAGGCAATGTGTGTTGCAGAATGCTGAACTGAATCTCCAAGCTAAATATTTGCATTCAGTGAAAGTGGTGATCCAAGGGAAAATGGCAGCCTAAAGAATTATGTCAAGAGCTGCCCTTATAGCCACTGGAAGAAATTTTTATCTCCTCATTTTACCAGGGAACATCTTCACATGGGGAGCAGACACCCCTCTCCTCCAACTAAGAGGTTTGATTGAGACCCCTCAGTTACTTGGCTGCCAAAATGATTTACCTGGTGGGACTGTTGTTGCATATGCTGTAGCTTCTTGGATCCACAGGTAAGATTTAAGTGGATTGAGTAGGACACAAAAAGGTGGAAATCAGTATTCCTCATACCAGAGGTACTAGTCATCCCTCAACACAGGCGTGTGTGTGTGTGTAGTCAAGGAAAATAAATTCCAACATTGACCATATCCAAATATATGTTTCATTCTATATCTTGAGTTCATCGCCTGTCAAATGGTGAGTAGTGTGGGTAGCACATAGATCATCTTAATCAGAGTTCTTAAGTCTTTCAAAGTTGTCTTTACAATGCTATGTATAAATTGTTCTGGTTTTACTCACTTCTGTTTCAGTTTATAATTCTTCCTAGATTTCTCTTTAGTTCTTGTGAGACAGAAATATAGCCATTCCCCAGTTGAAGAGGATAGATACCCTTGGATTTCCAGTTCTTTGAAGCCTCTATTTTTATAATCAAGGTTTTTTTTTTTCCCTTTATTTGGGGTATAGGTGTTCTGATGGTATTGCTGGATCAAATGGCATGAACAATTTAGTGACTTCTGGGGCATTATTGTGAATTACTTTGCAGAATGGCTGGACCAAATCATACAGTTCTGCCAACAGAACATCAATAGGCTTGTTTTCAACAGCCCCTCCAGCTTTTGTCATTTTCCTTGCTAATCTGATAGGTTTGAAAACTGTTTTTACCTTTGATGATTTATCAATTGGGAAATGGTTTTTATTCTTATGAATTTGATTCAGTTCCTTATACATGTTGGAAATGGACCTTTGTCAGAGAAACTTGCTGTAAAAATTCCACCCTTACACCACCGCAACCCCCAATTAACTTTTTTCTTTCTCATTTTAGCTACATTGTTTTTTTTTTTTTTGCCAAAGCATAAACATTTATGTAAAAACAGTTGTCCATTTTTTCTGTCATTCTTTCTATTCCTGATTTGGTCATAATTGTTACTGATCCATAGATCAGTATTTTCTACTTTTCTTCTAGTCTTCAAACAATAAACATTTATTCAGCTCCTGTGATGTGTGAGACACTGTGCTAAGTGCTGGGAATAGAAAAAGATGAAAAAGTCAAGCCTCAAGGAGTTCGCAATCCAATGGGGAGGCAAAAAAAGTAAACAAATATGTGTAAACAAGCTCTAAACAGGATAAATAAGAAACAATTAATTGGAGGGAAGTCACTGGGATTGAGAGAGGTTGGGGAAGACATCCTACAGAAGATAGGATTTTAGTTGGGATTAAAAGGAAACCAGGGAAGATTGCAGAGATTGAGGGGGAGGGAAGGGAAACATTCTAGACAGAGAAATTTCATGCAGAGAAAGTGCCTAGAGTCAAGAGATGGAGGATCTGGGAGGTCAGTGTCACTGGACTGAAGAGTTTGTGACTAGAAATAAGATGCAAAAGGTAGGAGGATCCAGTTTATGAAAGGCTTTGAATACCACATAGAAGGATATGTATTTGATCCTGGAGGCAACAGAGAGCCACTGGAGTTTATTGAATAGGGAGGGTGACATGATCAAACCTGGTCTTCTGGAAAATCACTTTGGTAGCTAGAGGATAAATTGGAGTGGGGAGACTGGAGCCTGCACCAGGGTAGGGACAGAGACAAGAGAAAGGGGGAATATTATAGATGTTGCAAAGGTGGCTTTGACAGGCTTTGGCAATAGGATAAGAGACAATGGGGAGTACAGGATAGCCCCTGGATTGTGAATCTGGGGGACTGGGGCAAGAGATTTGTCTGTAACAGTAATAGGGAAGGAAGGGGGGAGGGTTTGGGGGGAAAGAGGAGTTCTGTTTTGAACATATTTTCAGATGTCCTCTGGACATCCAGTTAAGAGATTTTTGAAGGGCAGTTGGAGATGCCAAATGAGAGGTCAGAGAGTATGGGGCAGAAGAGTAAATTTGAGAGCATCTTCTACATGGAGATGGTAATTAAATCTAATTAGATCTCCAAGTGAAGTAGAATGGAAAGAGAAGAGGAGAGAGCCCAGGACAGAGCCCTGAGGGATATGTGGAGTTAGGAACCATGATCTGTAGGAGACTCCAGCAAAGAAGACTGAAAAAAAGAGCAATGTGTCCTAAAATCCTAGAGAGAAAAGAATATCCAGGAGTACAGAGTGTCCAACATTATCAAAACCTGCAGAGAGCTCAAGAAGAATGAGGATTGAGAAAAGATCACTGGATTTGGCAACTAAGAAATGATTGATAAGTTTGGAAAGAGTAGTTTTAGTGAAATGATAAGGTCAGAAACCAGAATGAAAGATTAGGGAGTGAGAGAAAACTATAGACACCTGTTGTAGATATAGGACAGTAATTACTATAGATGGAAGGATTGAGTGAAAATTTTGAAGATGGGAGAGACATGGGGCATGTTTGTTGGCAGTAGGAAATGAACCGGGAGTTAGAGATTAAAGATCAGTAACAGAGGGGATGACAGAGGGGGGGCAATCTGATGGAGACAGGAAGGAATGAGATCACTTGAACAAGAAGGGGCATTAGCCTTGGTATAGAGTAAGGCTACTTCATCATGTGAGACATGAGTGAAAGAGGCAGAGATGAAATAGAGGGCAGAAGAGGAAGCTCACAGCAAAGAATTCAATTTTTTTTCCTATAAAATATGAGAAAAAAGTTCTCAGTTGAGATAGTGGGGTGACCCCTATCACCCCATGGGAGTACCATGGGAGTTTTGAGAAGGGATGAGATCTGAAAGAATCATGGCAGAGAAAGGGAGAGATGATTACGGAGGTATAGTAGGATTGTTTAGTAGTAGTGGGAGTCCAAGTGAGGTTGTGAAATATAAATTTAGAGGACTCAGAATGATTGTGTAGTTTTCTCCATCTTTGTTTAGCAGCACCTGTGTAGGAACAAAGGCCACCAAGAGTAGGAGTGATTTAAGGCTAAGGCTTGATTGGGCATAATCAGTGATATGGGGGTTAGGGTTTCAGGATAGTACAGTATAGAGTTGAACTGGTTCATCAAGGAGTCAAGTTGGGGAAAAAGGAGATAATGGATAGTAGTGAGTGAGATGACCTGTGAGAGAATTGAGGTTCAAGGCTTGAGGATCATGGTATGGATAAAGATTTAGTAAAGAAAGTTTGAGAGAGAGGTGAAAAGTCAATAGATTATGGTCAGATAAGGGAATTTCAGAATTCTTAAATATGCAGTTGGCACAATTACGGGTTCTGACAAGAACCGTCTTTATGCATGGCAGGTGAGTCTGCTGAGGAACTGAATGGTTGCGTTTGAAGAAGTATCAATACATATGTTTAAATCCCAAAGAATGAGGGCATGAGTTGAGCAAAAGAAAAAATTTTAGTCATATAAAAATCTCATTGGGGCGGCTAGGTGGCACAGTGAATAGAGCACCGGCCTTGGAGTCAGGAGTACCTGGGTTCAAATCCGACCTCAAACACTTAATTACCTAGCTATGTGGCCTTGGGCAAGCCACTTAACCCCATTGCCTTGAAAAAAATCTAAAAAAAAATCTCATTGAGGAAGATAGGGGAATATCCAAGAGGTCTATGACAACAGTTTCCAGAATTTTGATTCGATGATATGGATATTATGAACCTCAAAGGAGAATAAGATTACAAGTGATATAATTATAAAGAGCTTACTTAGCACAAAGCCTAGCACATAGTAGGTTGTATATGGTTGCTATGTTGATGATGGTGATGATGTGGTAGTGGTAAGAAGAGAATCTAGAAGGAGAAATAGGGAGAAAGTAGTATTCTAACTCCCCCACCTCAACCAGTGACTTGAGGTCAAAAGATGCAACCACTGCTGAAGAGTGGCCACGAAGGTTGTGTCATTAGGGGTAAACTAGGTTCCAATAATAATTAGTAAGTGAAAGGAATGGGAATGATTTAGGATGAAGAGGAGTTTATTGCCTGAACAGGCATTCCAGAAGGCACAACAGAAGGGATGAAGGTTAGAACTTTGGAGTGAGAGGATTGAGGAGGATGGGAATAAAGAATCTGAGGATGAGATGAGTTAGGGGGGATTGAATGATGATCTCCAGGGGGGTTCAAATCACTGGGATATAATGGGTATGAGCAAGCGTGACAATGTATCTTTGAATGTCAGGTACCACTTACCTTCCCAAAAGAGGTTGAAGATGAGCCTAGAGAAAAAGTAGAGTGGAAGGCATTTGATCATATGGTAGGGTGAGATTCCCTCCTTCACTACTCCTTTTTCTCTGATGGTTGTATTAGGCAGGAGAAGCCAAAGCAAGAAATGGAAGGACTGAGGTCAAAGGAAAAATGATTTCTCTTTGTTCCAGAGGTTCGCCACATCCAGGTTGGGGAATCAGTCTAGTGGCAGCAGGAGATGGTGTGTGTTGACCCAAATAGAAGATTTGCTTTGAGGAATACGAAAGATGCATTCCTGCCTGGTATCTGTCTTCTGTTATTCATAGCATACTTGAAATGCTGGCCTATACTTAATTTCTAGGAGAATGCTTTTCATTTACCCCCCAGATATTTTTGTTGAGCAGCATTCTTACTTCAGTAATTGACATCTTTGATAGGTTGAACCAAAGAGTGAGTTCTGGTTTTGGAGTTTGGAAGAATTGAGTTCAAATCCAGCCTCACTTCTCTGGGTGACTCTTAATTTGCTTTAGCTTTGGTTTCATCTGTAAAAATGGGGATAATAGTCCCTGACTCTCAGGGTGGTTTTGAGAATCAAACAAGATATTTGCAAAGTGCTTTGCAAAACTTAAAAAGTGCTTATCAATGCTATTATCAGATCTTAAGTATTTTACCTTTTCAAGCAAAAATGGGCAGATAAAAGACAAAAATGCAGAGGATTCAGTAATAGCATAAAATATTAAGAAGAGATGGCAAAAAGGGTATTCAAATTTGATTCAGCAATACCTTTCCTAGGTCTATATCCCAAATAGATCATAAGGCAGGGTAAAAAAATTCACATGTACAAAAATATAGAAGCTCTTTTTTAAGTGGCAAAGAATTGGAAAATGAGGGGATGCCCATCAATTGGGAAATGACTGAATAAATTTGTGGTATATTAATGTGGTGGAGCACTATTGTTCTGTAAGAAATCATGAGTGGGAAGACCACAGAAAAGCCTGGACTCACATGAACTGATGCTGAGTGAAATGAGTAGAACCTGGAGAACATTGTACACATTAAAGGCAATATTATGTGATGGATCAACTAGCTCCTCTCAGCAATTCAGTGATGGCCAATCCTGAGAGACCTGTTATGAAAAATGCTATCCACATTAAGAAACTAAGTAGTCTGAATGCAGAGCCAAGCATGCTTTGTTCACTTTTAAAAACTTTTATTCTTATTCTTTCTCATGATTTTCACCCCCCACTCTTTCACAACATGACTAATTTGGAAATATGCTAAACATGACTGTCCATGTACAGCTTTTACCAGATTGTTTGCTACCATGGGGAGGGAGGTGTGAAGGGAGGGAGATAGAAAATGTGGAACTCATAAACTTACATATGCTTGAAAGCTGGAGATTATCTTTGCATGTAATTGAAAAAATAAATATTGAAAAAAAGAAGAGGTTACAAGAATACACAAAAGTACTACACAAAGAATCATCTTAGCATCACCTATAACCATGATGCTGTGGTTACTGATCTAAGAATGAAGTGGGCCTTAGGAAGCTAATGGAGGTAATGAAATTCCAGAAGAGTGACTCAAAATCCTAAAAGATGATCCTATTAAAGTGCTAAACTCAATATGCCAGCAAATTTGTAAAACACAACAATGTCCACTGGATTGCAAAAGATCAGTTGACCTCCCAATTCTAAAGGACCATGTCAAGGAATGTTTAAATTACCAAACAATTGCATTCATTTCATGTAACCAATGACATTATGCTTAAGATTCTGTAATTTAGCTTTAGCAATACATGAACTGAGAATTATCAGAAGAGCAAGCCTGGTTATCAGAGGCAGAGAGATTCAAGATCAAATTGACAACATTTGCTGGATGAGGGAGAAAACAAGGGAGTTCCAGAAAAACATCAACTTCTGCATCATTAACTATACTAAAGTCATAGACTATGTGGATCACAAAAAATGTTGAAAGTTCTCAAAGAGATGGGAATACCAGGTCATCTTATCTCCTGAAGAATCTGTATGCAGGCCAAGAGGGAGTGGTTAGAATCAAACATGATTAAGAGTGGAGGAGGGGTATAACAAGGTCATATATTTCCACCTTTAATTTATATGCAGGACACATCATGCAAAATGCCAGATTACAGATATCAAAAGCCAGAATCAAATTGCCAGAAGAAACCTTGGCCATATCAAATACATGGATTACATTCTGATAGCAGAAACTGAAGAAGAGGGTGAGAATTTAAAACTTGAAATCAAAAAAACCTAAAATTTTGGCAACTTGGTTCCATCACTTCCTGGCAAATAGGACAAAAAATGGAAGCAGTGTCAGATTTTATATTCATGGGCTCAAAGATCTCTGAAAATTAAAATATGCTTTGATCCTTGGAAGACCAACTTATGGCAAATATGGACAGCATACTCAAAAGATAAAAACACCTTTATGACAAAGATCTGAATAATCAAAGTTGTTATTCCAGTAGCAATGGATAGCTGTTGGATTATAAAGAATGCTGAGCACCACAGAATGGATGTTTTTGAATTGTGGGGTTGGGGAAAACTTTTGAGAGTCCCTTGGATAGCAAGGAGATCAAATTAGTTAATGCAGGTTATTCATTGGAAGGGCAAGTACTGAAACTGTAGCTGAAATTCTTTGATTACATAATGAAAGGACAGCACTCATTGAATAAGACTCAAATTGGGAAAAGATTGAAGGCAAAAGTAAAAGGAGATGACAGAGGATGAGATGAATCGACAGTGTCATGGACACAATGAACATAAACAGACTTTCAAAGACAGTGGAGAATAGAAAGGTCTGGTGTACAGTGGTCCATGGGTCATGAAGAGTCAGAATGACTTTAACAATAGGCTAGTTTAATTTAATGGTATCCAATCTCTTCCATTTTAACTAATGCTAAATGATTTTGATAACTGCTTTGTAATACAGTTTTGAGACCTGATACTTCTCAGCTCCTTTTTCTTCCCATATTTTTCATTATTTCCATTGAGATCCTGGACCTTTTTCCTCCTCAGATGAATTTTGTTATTCTAGCTCCATATAGTAACCTTTGGAAGTTTGCTTGGCATGAGAAAGAAGAAACTAATACACTTAAATGGTACTGTTTTCATTATACTGAATCAACATTATCTATAAGCAATTATATTTCTCCAATTGTTTAGGTCTAGTGACACTTTTTATAGGATCACTGTACACTCATATATTCATAATACTTGTGACTTTTTGTATTATAATTCTGAAATTACGTTAAGAAGGCAATCATTTTGATACTGGAGGAAACCTCTAGCATCTGCCTTGATAGTTGGAGATCCCCATCACTATTTTGACTGTGTGTGTGTGTTTGTGTTTAAGGGAGACCTATATGATAAGGCTGCAGAAATTGACAGAAGTGATGGAGGGCTTTAGATATCAGAGGAGTTTGCATTTGTTCCTTTAGGAAAATAGGGAAATAGAGGAGTAAAAAAACATGGACTAAAGACTCTGGTCAGAGGTCAAATAGAACTATAATGCATTAGTTCAGATGAGGGCTGGACCCAGGCTTGTGGTGGAATAAGTGGAGAGCAGAGGACATATGGCATAGTTGCTGGGATGGTAGAAGCAAGGTTTTGAGACAAATTGGTTATGTGGGGTGAGAGTAAGGTGCCAAAAATGATAGAGATGCTGAATTTGGATGACTAGTCGGGTGGAGATGCCCTCTACCATTAATGAGAGGGAGGGTTTGGGGGCAAAAATGATTTCTGTTTTGGATATGTTTTACATTTGAGTTGCCTATATATAACACTGAGCTCAAAATATTCCAAAGCAATGTTGATGTGGGACTGGAGCTCAGGAGAGAGCATGAGAAGAACATAGTCCCCAGTCACCCTTGGTGAAGACAATCCTAGAGCTGTTCTGCCTCTCCTAAATCCCTCCTAAAAGAACCTTACTCTGGGAGTTCAGTAACCTGGATCTCTGGGGCTGACCCATGACTGGTTTTGTGACTGTGAGCAAGACCTTTTCCCCTTTCTGGTTTCCAAGTTTAGACATTCTCACTTCTAAAGTTCAGGAAGGTTTACCAAGTGCTCTCCTCTCGAGACTAGTGAGGTGGATTCCTAGTATCATTATCCCCATTGAATAGATGAGGAAATGGAAGTCTAGAGAGAGGGAAACAAAGTTGGCACTGAAAGCCAGCCTGTAACTTCCTCCTCAGTTAGACTCTCCAAATTGGAATGCTTCAGTAGGCTGTCACCAGATTCAGTCCCTCATCCTTATCCCCAGTATCAGTGAGCTAGGATCTTATTGCCTTCCATTCCTCTGGGTCTCTTTCCTATCTTCTGGAAGCCTCTCCTGGCTCCCTCCCCCAGCTCCATCCTTGAGAGAGGAGCAGAAAGTGTCCCCTCCCCCACAACCCATGTGTTCTTCCAGGTTCTTCTAGAAGTTATTGACCATCAGTTTTTCCAGCATTTCCCAAACTGAAGCTAGCAATGAAGGAGGTTCTTCCCCTCCATTTCTCTTGGGTCCTTGTATTGTAGTCTCCCTCCTTTCCCTGGTCATGGAAAAACACGACTTCTCTCTCCATGGCACAGACAGTGCAGGAATTTCATCCATTCCCTAGGTGTGGCTTTTTATTAACTAATTCAGAGGTTGAGGGAAGCTAGAAGGAAAGGGGGATGCCAGAAGGTAATAGAGGATGAGAGGGAACCTTAGGAGGGAAAGGGAAAGGTTTGAGTATCTCCAGAGTTGTTGAGTTAGTGGGGAATGGGGTGTTGGAATGGAGGAGTGTTGAGAGACTAGAAGGGAGGACAGATCAGAAGGACTGGGATGAGCATGAGACAGACCAAGAAGGCTAAGAAGAAGCTGGAAGGGTTAGGCAGAGGCACTCAAAACATTTTCTTGGATCCTGACTTTCTGATAGAAATCTTGTCTGTTGTACTGATCTTGGAGCTGATCATGGAGGGAAGAGTAGTGCCAGACATTGTATATGAGTAGTACGATTCTGCAAGAAGAAGAGTTAGGCCTAGTTAGCCTCCTCCTGTAGCACAGACGGTGCTGCCCCTACCCCTGGCTAGCCCCTAAACCCTGATCCCCCCACTAACCCCTGCTCCCTTCCTCTAGCTAGCCCTTACTCACTGTCCCTAGGTAGTTCCTAATCCCTACCCTAGTTAATCCCTTGCTCCCTGTCTCCAGCTAGCCCTTGCTCATTATACCTGGCTAGCCTCTGCTTCCTGTCTCTGGCTAGCCCCATTCCCTGTCCCTTGCTAGCCAGTGCTTCCTGTCCCTAGCTAGTCCCTGCTCCCCACCCTTAGTGAGCCTCTGCTCCCTCCCCTGACTAGCTCTTGGATCTCATCTCATCCTTCAGGCCAGCTAACCCAGGCCTTACCTTGGGTGAGGAGATCAGTGAACTTCATCCTGAGTTTTAAACAGGCATTCTTTACAGGTAACCAGATGAAGCAGACCAGGAGGTAGCCAGATAAAAGGATCAAGCACACCACCACTGACCTCTGGTAGGGCAAGAGGGTGGGAAGAAGTCAATGGGATGAAACAGGCAAAGAAGCACTGAGAACTCCAAAGGAGATGGGATGAAGGACTGAGCATAAGGCAGGATTCCAGAAGCTTTAGGGAAGAGGAGGAACTGGAAATAGTAACAAAATGGAGGCAGTGGAGGAAATTTAGGGTTGGGGGTAAGGGAATGGTCATGGAAAGACTTGCCCATGGGAGTATAGATTTAGACCTGAAATTACAGATGAGGAAACCGAGGTCAGAAGAAATCAAATAACTTGCTCAAAGTCATAACAAGAAGCTAGCAGAACCATGATTTAAATCCAGGTCCTCTGACTATGGAACCAGAACTGACCCCACTGCACCGAATTCGGGAAGATTGGGAAAGGAGTTGGGATTGGTGGAGGGGAGGGCAGGAAAAAGAAAGGCCCACCTGCAGGAAAAAGAGGGCCCTACCACTGCTTAGTGGGAGGCCATGGATATGGAGGATGAAGATGAGCTGATAATCACAGTAGGTACTTGTGTCCACACCCCTGATGGGATAGAAGGATAGTTAGGCTTGTTCTTGGGTGGAACTGGGCCCAAAGGGAAACTAAGGGTTCTCCCATTTTCCTCTACACCACCCCATCTTCACTTTTCCATAAGACCTTACCTGTTGCTCACCATGATTTTGAAAAAGAAGTCAGGAGAATAGATAGATTCGGGAATGATATCATGACAAGGAGAGTTCTTCAGACACAGCCACCTAGAGGGATTATAAAGCTATGGGATACTGGGGAAACCCAAGTCAGTCTCCCACCTGTACCCCCATCCCTCCACCCTTAAAGGTAGGGAGGAGCAACCTGTAGATATTGGGGAGGTGGGGAGCTCCATCCCCTTTCTCAAGGTCTGTGAGCAAGCTGCAGATAATGGGCAAAATATAGAGAAGGCGTCTGGCGCCAGAGCTTTGCGTACACAATGCCAGGGCTGTTATACCGCAGGATGCTAAAGGCCTCGGCATCCGTTGAGTTGTCCTTGACAGTCCAGATGTTACTCTCAGTACTAGAGAGAGGAAAAAGTCATATTCTGGTTCTGGTTGGGTCAGCCAACTGGTGAATTCTGATCCTCCATGGGAAGCTTGGGAAGCATGGCCATTACTCAGCTCCCAGTAGACACATTTGCTATATTGAGCCCAGAATGTGGCCTGGGACTCTCAGCTCTATATCTATTACTATATGCATTTAGGGTTATCATATGGAAAGAAGGGATTGGATGGATTCTATTTGGTCCCAGAGGCCAAGACTATGGGACAATAGCCAGATTTAGATGGTCAGAAGACCCAAGTCTGGATCCCAACTCTGATGCCTATTAGATACATGAGTTAGGAGAAATTACTTAACTTTTCTAGACCTCAGAGTCCTCATCTGTAAAATGAGGGGGTGGGACCCTTCAGGGTCCTTTTAGTCTGCTCAGAATCAGTGCTTTTGCGATCTTGTACATGAGGACAGAAGTGACCAGATAGAAGTAGCCTGCTTCCGGAGGTGGTGAGCACCCTCTTTCAGAAATCTTCAAGCAAAGGCTAGGGGACCACTTGTTGAGAAGGTCATGGAGAAGCTTGAGTGTCAGGTCTATGGGTCATACTAGATGGCTATTGTGGTCCCTTCCAACTCAGAAAGGCATCCATGTCAGTATGTATAAAGATAAAAATATTGTTTTGGGTCAGGTAGAAGGCACAGTGGATAGAGTGCCAGGCCTGGATTCAGGAAGATTTGAGTTCAAATTTGATCTCAGACACTTAGTAACTATGTGATGTGTGGCAAATCAGCAAACCATTTGCTTCAGTTTCCTCAACTATTAAATGATCTGGAGAAGGAAGGGGCAAAGTTTGTTTACCATGTTTACCAAGACAATCCCAAATTGGGTCAGGAAGATCAGACATCACGGAAAGGACAGAAATATTAGAAGCTGATCTGTTGGTGCGTGTGTCTGCCTGTTTGGGTCCACAAGACTTACATGTAGAAGGAGGTTAGGGAGAGAGTGGCTGGGGAAGGTTGATGTGGGGGAGGGTCTCATGCTTTGGGTCAGTAGTTACGTGTCATTAGGACTGTTATAGCGAAAGATGTCAGCCTCTGAGTAATCCACAATGTTGTCCTTGGAAGTTCCTCCACCAATCACCTTCAGGATATAGCTGCACCAGAGACACAGGGGCTTGGACAAGGGTCCCAGCTCCACCCCCCAAGTCTTCCCCATCCTGAAATAGGCCACACACACACACACACACACACACACACACACACACACACAGAGAGAGAGAGAGAGAGAGAGAGAGAGAGAGAGAGAGAGAGAGAGAGAGAAATCTATTGGAAAGAAAGTGAGATTGGGGGTTTTAGGGAAAACCTTAGATGTCAGCACTTTCTATTGGCATCTATCCAATGCTCCTGAAGTCCCCAGGAAATCCCCGTGTCCCAGACTTCCCCAAAAAGTAATCAGGACAGGGAAGGCAGGGGACTCACCTGCCATTGAAACTTCCTGATTCACCAGTCACCATGTCTTGGACCAGGAAGAAAGGGAAGAAAGCTGTGGAAGGAAGAGGTAAGGTTGAACTGAGGAAGAGGAGGAAGCCTTGGTAGGTCAGAGGGGAGATACTGGCTTAGGGGGAAGTCATGAGCTGGGTGACTGGGTAGGGGCCTCTCTCTCACGATCACTGTATAAGAAGCAAGGCATTTCAGGATCTTTGTTCACGCAGTCAAGGTATCTCTTATTGACCATCTTGTTGTGGTTAAGGGTTGTGGTGATGTCAAAGGCCAACCGCTTGCCTGGTGGACAGCCGATGAACATAGGGATAAACTCATTGCCCTACTCAAGGAAGCGGGGAAGGGAAGAGAGAGGGGATGAGGGAAGAGTTGAGGAGGGAAGGAAAAAAAACACCAAATTCATCCATTGCTCCCAATCCCCTACTGTCCTTTCTAGACCAAGCCATGAGGAAGTAGCAACATGCTATGTCCTTTCTCCCAGGGAACCCACAGAGTACTCTCTTGACATGGAGCAAACCCTCCTGACTGGAGCAGAATCTAGCTGGGCCCTGACTGCTAATATGCACAACTGAAGGGGAACAAGCAAAATGGACAAGTGTTAGAACCTCTAAGATCCCTTCCCCTCATTCTCTAGGAACTGAAGAGCAGAGACATTTTTTTTCTGAGGAATGAAAAAGGGCCTGAAATCACCCAAGGACAAGGACCACTGCATCCTTTTTGCCATTCCCACATGGAGCATGGAGGGTGGGGAGGGCTGAACAGGGGTTAATTTTGAGTGAGCAGGAGAAGGAAATCGTCGCCTTCACTAGCCTTGGGAAGACCAGAGCCCAATCTGAAGATGTCCCCCTCCCCTAAGAGTCTGCCAGAGCCCCCATGATCCCTTCACAGTTACCTGCATCACATGACCATTTCGAGTTCTAAGAAAACACTTCCCAGCTGAGCCAATCACCTGTAGAGAAGACTGTTCAATGCCAAGTAGTCACCTAGCCCTACCCTCATTTCTTTTCCTATCTTCCACTTGTTACCATTTCTATCAAAATTAGACCCAAGGCATCCTTTGCTTCTCAATATTAATTAGGGACTTCCCTCTGTTAACCCTATCCTCTGTGAGCCATGCTCCCACCAGTAGACATTTTTCTTCATCCCTTGCTGTCTCTCACCTTGATGAGTATGGATGTTTTCTTCAGATTGTGTCCACTGATACTTTGATTGAAGCATAGGTGTTTGTCCTTGATAACCACCTGGTCAGGTGGAAGGAAAGGTGCTAAGGGCCTGGGGTTCTGGAGAACTCCTACCTATCTCCCCCTCAGTCCTTACCAGGAGAGGGGAAGGGAACTCTGACTGACTAGGGATCCCAAGGCCCATCCTAAACTAGATTACCCAGGCACCAGTATTCTGTGAGCATGATTGTGAATTGACTATGTTTTGTGTAACTATACCCTGTAGAATATAAATTCTTTGAGAAGAAAAAAAACGTTATTGTTGACTTTGTATCACAGATCTAGTACATTGTCTGATATATAAAGGGCACTTAATAAATGCTTATGGTCTTGAATGGTCAGTTGATGTACTAGGCTGGCTAAAAGTGCCTTGGGATTTGGAACCAAGTCCTTCCCTGGTCTGGAACCTTTGATCTTAGTCATGGTGTCTAGGATGTTAATTCCTCCCTGGACAAGAATCCAAGTGAACTGAACCATACCTAGAAGACACACCAATACACACACACACACACACATGTTCACATGGATTAGCCCTCTGACCTTGAACAGAATGGCATTGCGGTTAATGAAATCCTCCTCATTAATTTTTGCTGACACGCACCAGGGATGGGCCAATACCACAGCCAGACGCAAAGACCTCCTTTTGGTCAAGTAGGGACCTGCAAGGAGAAAGGAGAGAGGAGAGTAACCAGTAGCTCAGAGATTCTCCTCCTAGTCCCTGTCATCGTCCCCCCCCAATTCCATCCCACCAGCCCTTGAGATTCCCATTGTTCTACCCACTTTGCATGGAAGATTTCTGAGCGACCAGGTAAATGGAGAAGCTGTAGTTGTTCCCCTTGTCCAGGAAGATGTGTTGGGGCAGGTTATGCTCAGGCGAGAGGTTGTAAACCTTTTCATAGCCATCCATTTTAATGTGTAGGCCATACATACTCTGAAAGTTACTGGCTTTATAGAAATAGAAAGCCTGCCAAGACCAAGGAGGGACTGGTCAGGTTCTGGGAAACTTCTGAAGATCCCATCTGCCTTCAGAGCTTCAAGAATTCCCGAATTTCAAAAACTGGAAAGGGACCCATAGACCTAAAAAAAGCCATCTCTTTCTCCTGCCCCAGATTCACATCATTCAGCTTTTCTCAGTCCTCCCGGAAAGCCCCGTTAGAGAGTTTTCCTTAAATCTGCGTTTCTTCATCTCCCCTACCATTCCTTCCTTTTCCTCCAAACCATTTTTGGTTTTTCTTTCTGAGCAGAAAAATATGAATCCTTCCTTCACACAGCAGCCTCCTCAACATGAAATCTAGCTTTTCTCTCTTCTTCTGAGTCTTCTCTGTCCAGGTTAAACATGACCTGTCCAGGCTAAACAGATTCTCCCACAGAATGACCTCCAATGCCCTCATCACCTTTCATGCCCTTATCTAGTTTATCTTAGTTTGTCAATGGCCTTTAGGAAATGTGGCATCTAGAACTAAACACAATTGCCCAGGTGTAGTATGATGGGAAAGAGTACAAGTAGCCTCTAGATCAACTCTCTGCTTCTCTCTTCTTGGCTGTTAAATCGAAGAGGTGAATTTACGTTGAACTAGCAATCCAAGAAGATCCTAGGACCTTTTTGGCTATGTGTAGTTTGTCCTTGGGACACCTGGCTTTTTGAATCGGTGTTAAAACTTTACATTTCTTCTCTCCTGAATTTCATCATATTAGATTCAGCCCTGTGCTCTCACTTTCCCAGAGCTTTTTAGTTTAGTGTGTAAGCTCTCTCTCCTAATGAATTGAGTAGCTCTTAAGTGATTGATGGAAAAAGAGTCAAACCCAGATCTTTGGAGGCTACACCATCACACTGATCCTGCTCATTTCCAAGGTAGAAATGTTCACCCTGAAAAATTTAACAACCAACTCTCCTATATAACATTACCGAGAACCCTCTAGCCCAGATCCTACAATCCCTGACTATACATTCCCATAACTTTCTTCACATTCCCCTGCACAAGAATGGACAGAGTAGGAAAAATGAAGCTGGGGGACTATTCTTGCCCATCCTTTTCACCTTATGTTGCTTCTTATCCTTCCACCAACGCCACGTTGGGTCATGGACAGGATCAGCATAGGGCTAGAAAGGCAAGAGAAGGTACAGGCAGGAGCTGTGGGGAAGGAAACTTTCTGAGTTTTCCCAATTGCCCTTCTGCCTTGGACTTCCCTCCTGGATTCAGCCACACATACCTTATTATACATGGCATGCAGTGAGAGCAGGTGATAGACAAGGCCCTGGTAGATGGCCAAAGAGACTTTGGTGTGGAAGCCAGAGGGAGAGCTCACAAGGGGTGGTTCTGCGTAATAGCGTTCCTGCCGTGTGAATCGTTGTGGTTGTGGCAGATCATATAGTTGCAGCAGCTGGAAAGGGCAGGCATCAATGAAAGAGAGGTAGTCCTGAGACCTAGAAATGACAGGGAGGGGAAAAGATTCAATAGGAGCTCAGCCCCAACCTGAGCAAGGTCCCCAACTTTCTCTATCCACCTGTCCTCTATCATCCATCCATTTGTCCATTTACCTATCCAATCTATCCACAAAGCTGTATGTCAGTTGTCTAGCCATTGATTTACCTGTCCATTTATCTTTCCATGCATCTATTCATCCATTCAGCTCCATATTAACTAACTGTCCATTAATCCCATCATATAGTTATTCAACAAATACTTGGTAAAATAAGAATGGCGATATACTATAGACTCTCTTCCCCCAAAGAGTTTGATAGCATAAGAAGAAGGTAGATGAACGTTCAAGTGAAAATTAACTAGGAAGCAAGATAGTGAAATTGATGTGAAGGAAGCTCTAGGCAAAACAGGCCAAGAAATGGGGAAAGAAAGCATTACTTTCACTTGATTAAGTCCCAGAAGCCTTTTGGGGACAATGACACCTGAGCAAGCCATTCAAAGGCTCCTCAAAATGACTTTGCATGGGCCCTTCCAGGCCCTGGACTCTGGCAACCTTTCCTTTAATCATCCCCACCCCAAGCATTCTGTCATCCCCACTGGGCAACTGGGTTCAGGCCCACTCACATGTCTGCAGAGATCTGAGGTTTATTCTGGGTGATCATTTGACTGACCAAAATTTCATTCACTGGCAGAAACCTTTTCAGCAGCCTCCCTTTCCCATCTTCATAAACCAGGTAAACGAGCTATGGGAAAGGTTTTTAAAAAGAGGAAAAGGAGGGTCATTCAGCCCTGTGTGGATGGATTCCTTCCTGGGTGGCCAGGCCAGTCTGTAGTCTCTTTAAAGCTCACCTGGTTCAGACCCATAGAGTCATAGAAGATGCTGATTGAGGTCTCATTTTCTGAAAACATTTCTGAGCCCTGCATCTGGGAAAGGGTGAAAACAATCTTCCAGCCCAATGATGGGTACAGACAATGTACCTTGAAACTGCCTTCAATGACGAGCCAGATCTGGGGGCCAAGAGCCCAGAAAGGACAAGGAGGGAGAAAATTAGGAAGGACGGAGTTTGAAGGCCCAGGCTGGATCTCCTAGGGGCCTGGGAAGGAGAGTGCCTAGGGGGAGGGGAGTAGAGGCATGTAGGGCCATGCAAGAGCTGAAGAGCCCCCCAGGGTGGGGGGGAGTCTTAACTTGAAAAGGGAGCAAAGAATAGGGAGAAAGAAGCCATGGAGTGGTCAGGGCAACCTCCTGTTCCCCACCTCCTCATTCTCAGTGACACAGACCACTTCTCCTTTGTAGTTACTGGCCACATACTTTACTGAGATGTTGTAGGGGAAATCAGCCAGGTAAATGAAATTCTTCTTGTCATAGCTGTGGGGGAAGAAGAACCCAGGCTTGGTCAAGGGCGTCTGAGAAAAGGAGCCCAAAGAGCTCAGTCTCTCTGCTTGCCCCCCAAGCAACCCCCTTCCCTGTCCTTTATGTCCCCATCTCCTCAGGCAAAAGATTCAAGGAGTCGACAGGGTTCAGTATCCCTACTGGGTGGACAGAAAAATAAAGGGCTGGAATCAAATAATGTTGAGAGGTCAAAACTTGAACTCAGGGCTCCCTTTGTTTTAGTCCACAGTCTCAGGGTACTAGGGGCAAGAATCTAGACTAAAAACCTTTACAATAAACATTTCATTTCATTCCTCACAACCATCCTGCAAGGCAGGGTACTATTGTTCCCATCTTACAGATGAGGAAACTGAGACTGAGGGACTTGCCCACAGGAGAACAGCTATTTAGTGTTTAGGGCTAGATGGGAATATAGGTCTTCCTTACTGCAAGCCCACCACTCTCATCCATTCCCACCATCCCAATATCTAGTCACTCAGGTGATTTAGGATACTGAGGGTGAAAAGAGGGATGTAGTTGATTCTCAAAGGGAGGAAGTGGATAGAGGGGGTATTTCTGGTGCCCTAAAGCTCAGGGATTCCCAATTATGGACATGGCTCCTGGCCTGGGTACTCTTCCCCTTCAACCCTCCCCCCCCCCCCAAGATTCCCCTTTACCCTTACCTCTGCAGAATAGCATTGCCCCAGATGAGCAGCATATGGGAGAAAGGATTGTAGAAGAGACCCTTGGGCACCAAGGGTTGCTTAGTATACTTCTCCATGCCCAATAGCATCACAAATGTTGATCCCTCACCTGCCCAGGGATTCAATATTGCTGTAGTCAACTGGCTCTTTCCACACCTCTGTTGCCTCCCCTTGCCTCCCCCAGCACCTCAACCCAAGCCCTACAGACTCCAACCTCTGTCCTCCAGTTGATCCCAGTCCAGTACTCTCTCCCTGCTCCTGATTTCCTCAGGTATCTAGCCACTTCCCCTCCCAAGATTTTGGGTGCCTTCACTTACACTTGGGGATGAAAGAGGGTATATCATAGAGTAACCTGAGCGAATCCACAGGATAGCCTTGAACTACAATATACTCGAAAAGCATGAATGTTTTCTTTCCTGCGTAGCTGAATTCCAAGAGAAGCAGGAAAGTGTAGTCTTCGGTGTTATAGATCACCCAGTGGAGCAAGCACTCGGAGACTGCAGGGAGATGCCCAGGGTTGCCAGCCTGATGTTGTCCCCTGGAGACCATTGTCAGTTCCCAGCAAAGACCCAGAGCCCCTTTATGCACTAACAGCTCCCCCAGGGATGCAGGGCCTGCCCTACAGACCCAAGTGAGACCCAAGTTCCCACTGCTGACCTCCCCTCCCAGGGTCACAAGCTCTCCGGAGAATTCAGGACCTTCCCAGGCCCCAAGACACCCTGAGGTTCAGAAACAGGAAAGGTCCCTAGGAGTCACTGAATCCAACACCTTCCTTTTTAGATGGGGTTGGGGGACTGAAGCCCAAGGAGGTGGTAAGTACCCTTCTCAAGGCCACAAAGGTAGGCAGTGGCAGAGCCAGGACTGACCACTCTCTTTCCACTGCTCCACACTGCCTCCCTAACCCTAGGCCCCAAAACCACTCCGAGGATTCCTCCTCCTCCTCCCACAAGTTCATTAGGGGTAAGGGTGGGATGGGCAGCTTCCCAGAGGGTGTCCCAGCCAAACACCAAACCTTGGAACATTTCACATATTGAGTTTGAAACAGGCAACTGCTGAAAAGACACAGTGGCATCTGGGAAAGAAAGAAGTGGGTCATGCAGTCAGGGGTCAGCCCTAGCACTTAGAGCAGCTTCCCACTCACTTCCTGGCCTTAGAGTAGTCCCAGGATGAGTAGCCTCTAGTCCCTGAGAGGACAAGCACACTATGCCTAATGTGAGGGGACTCCTCAGGAGGATATACCAGCCACTGAGCCCTGATCTCACATTCCTGCTTCCATTCCTTTTTGGGTGGCACTGCCCCCAAGTCTTACACACTCTTACTGAGTCCTCCATTGCTGCCCCCTTGAAGCAGGATCTGACCCCAGTCGTTTTCGTGAACTGGATTTGTGTGCCCGATGGTGCTGCCCCCAGTGACTGACAAGCACCACTGATAGGTGAAGTCAGGGGAAGAAAAATATCTCTGTGTCAAGTCATCAGCACCAGAAGCAAGGCAAGAGTGGCGTTATCCGGATAAAAAAATAAGTAAAAGGGGGTGCCTCTCTTCTTTGTGTGTCTTGGGCAAACACCCCAACTGTCTGCCCTTGCTAAAGTTTTATGCTTCATTACTATTCGAGTAAACAATAACAAACTTGGGAACTGGAAGAGGAAGTCTCCCTGTTCTAGAACCCACTGATCCTCAAGGGAGGAAGCCCCAGTTTTTCTTATAGCTAAATGCCTCCCACCTCCTTCTTTTTGAATCTTGAGGCTCAGAATCTCCCTTCACACTTGACTCACTTTCTTAGGCAGGATAATTAACTCCTTTCTCCAGCTATCATCTTCCCAATTTCAAATCTGACCACAGAATATTTGCTGTGTATCTTTGGGCAAATCACTTCACTATCTTTGCCTCAGTTTCCTCAACTATAAAATGAACTGGAGAAGGAAATGGCCAACCACTCCAGTATCTCTACCAAGAAGACCCCAAATGAGATCACTAAGAGTCTGGCACAACAGAAAGGACTTCACAATAACCACCCCTATCACCTTCATCACACCTACACTCTGCTAAACACTACTAGAATAAGTCTCACTGCTGTAGAAATCTCAGATGGGGCCTCAGTGTTGCATGGAAATACTTTTATTCTTCCCTGATTGGTTCTCTATCCAACTCCTCACAAGAAGCTATTTCAAACCTTCTCTTCTCTCCAAAAGCCCCCTCCAGAACTACTTCTTCCCTGTAAGCCAGGGGTTGTATTTAGTAAATTTAATAAAGGCAGACTGAGGAAAATAACTCTGAGCAGTTATCAATTTATTAACAGTGACACATAGACCTGTTAACCAAATGAGTAAGACTGGTCACCTCAGTAAAGTCAGCAATCCCAGTAAGAAACCCCATTCTTTATTGACATATGAGAAAGAAGGGGTCTTGGTACTCCTGGAACATGACAATTGGCTATATACTAAGAAAAGTGGGCTGGCATCTAGATGAAGCTAATCATGCCCCTCTCTGACAATTCAGTAATATGAATTAGCATTTTATGGGACCCATCTGCATCTTGTCATCTGTTGGGGGAATCAAAATTACCAGACTTGCTGGAAAAGTTAAAACCTCCCCTAATTTCACCAGTATAGATGACATATGTCCTGGAAGTATACCTGTATGAGTATTACCAACTTTTCTCTTAATAATATCTTTGAGGAGCAGCTAGGTGGTGCAGTGAATAGAGCAACTATCCCTGGAGTCAGGAGGACCTGAGTTCAAATCCAGCCTTAGACACTTAATAATTACCTAGCTGTGTGACTTTGGACAAATCACCCCATTGCCTTGCAAAGAAAATAAAAAAATAAAACCTAAAAGCATAATATTTTTGAACTAACTCAGAGAGAGAAAGAAAAATTCCTGAACTCAACTCAAAGATATAACAAGGCTATAACTGCTTTTCTTCAGATGCAGACTCAATTACAAAATACAGCATAAAATCAATTATGTTCTAGAATCAATATAATAGAAATTCGAGGTAATATTTTAAATCTGAGATCTGTGACCTTTTTTTTTTTTAGGTTTTTGCAAGGCAAATGGGGTTATGTGATTTGCCCAAGGCCAGACAGCTATTTACTTATTAAGTGTCAGGCCAGATTTGCACTCCTGACTCCAGGGCCGGTGCTCTATCCACTGCACTACCTAGCTACCCCATCTGTGAACTTTTTAAAAAATACTTTGATAAATATATTTCAATATAATTGGTTTCCTTTGTAATTCTAAGCAATTTATTTTATGCATTTCAAAACATGACTTCTTTCTCAAAGAGGTCCATGAACTTGACCAGACTGTCAAGATTGTTGTCCATGACAAACAAACCCTTGGCCTAAGCAGAGGATATTCTTCAACCTTTAATGAGAAAATCCAAGTTGTGAGTATCCTTCCCTTCTCTTCTTCACACCTCCTTTTCTACTCTAGTCTTGGGAGACATAGCCTTACTCTTTGCCCACATCAGTCTCTCAACTTTTGCTGTTTATCATGTCTCTCCCAAAAGCCTGTGTCAAAGAGCATTAACTCTCTTGTATTCAATCTATTAACTCCTTCCAACTTGCTTTAAACATGGTAAAATTCTCTTTCATCCTTCGAAAAATTGCACTCATCTAAACCATCATATGAAACCATCCTTTCATTTTTCTTCCTTTTCAAAGCAATTTCTTAGAAAAATCAATCTATATCATTACCTTCATCTCTCCATTTTCCACTGATTTTTTCATCCTCAACCTGGCTTCCTACCTTACAGTTCATCTGAAGCTACTGTTGCCAAGGTTACCCGATTCTTGAAATGCTGAATCCAAGTCTTTTCTTCAGTCCTCATTTTTTTTTAACCTCTCTGACATGGGTAGCCACCCTCCCTTCCTAAAATTTACTCTCATTTTTAAAAAAGTTATTGGGACTTTCTCTTGAATCTCCTTCAGTTTGATCCATACTTCTCATTTTCTTTTGATGGATCTTTTATCCACATCACATTCACTCTGGGTGTAATCAACAGTGTCTTTTATCCTTCTCTGTTCTCTCAAAGGTCTTTTCTGTATCAAATGAGGTAATCATATATTTTTTGTTGTTTCTGTTATTGATCTGATTATTTATTATTATTATTAGATTCATTGATCAAATTATGTTCATAGTTTTTGTGTTATTGAACCCATCTAGCATTCCTGGCATATTTCCAACCATGTTGTGATTTACAAATTTTGTGATCTATTGCTGCAATTTCCTTACTATTCTTTTCTACAAAATTTTTGCATCAATATTATGGAAATTGCTCTAACATTTTCTTTCCATATTTTTGCTCTCCCTGATTTATATGACATAGTAATTTGTGACATAGTAATTTGGTAGGGCTGTTTTGGTTGCCCATTTGTTCAAACATATTATCTAATATTAGAATTGTTCTTTAAATGGTTAGTAGAATTCACTTGAACTTTCATCTGACCCTAAGGTTCTCCCCCCCTCCTTAGGGAGCTCATTTATGGCTAGTTCAGTTTGTTTTTCTATTATAAAATTATTTAAGAATTCTAATTTTTTCTTTTAATATGGACAATTTATATTTTTATGATATTTATCAGTTAATTTCAGTTTTATTGGGATATAAGTGAGCAAAATAGCATCTAATTGCTTTAATTTCACTTTTCATTGTGCATTTCACCATTTTCACTATTTGGTAATTTCATATTTTAAAAAAAATCAAATTAATCAAGGGTTTATGTTTTTCTCATTGGTTTTTTCCCCCCACTTTTAATTTCATTAATCTCTTTGATTTTTAAACTTACCATTTTGGTGTTTTGATTTTTGTTTTTTCTATTTTTTTTTTAGTTGTGAGCTCAGTTTATTGATCTGTTCTCTTTTAGTAAGATTCAGAGGTATAAAATTTCCTCTAAATACTGCATCCTACAAATTTTGCTTTGTGGTATCGTTTTTCTCATCTTTAATGAAATTAATTTTTCTAATTTGTTCTTTGACCCACTCATTCTTTAGGATTAATTTACTTTCTAATTTACTTTCTAAATTTGTTTGATTTTTTTTAGGGTTTTATTTGTAAAGCAGTGGGATTAAGTGGCTTGCCCAAAGCCACAGTTAGGCAATTAAGTGTCTGAGGCAAGATTTTAACTCAGGTGCCCCTGACTCCAGGGCTGCTGCTCTATCTACTGTGCCACCTAGTCACCCCTTTCTAATTTATTTTTAATCTATGCCTCTAAGGTGCTTTATGGAATGTAAATTTTATTGCTTTGTTGAACGGAACCTGGGAAGATGCCTCAAAGTTAATGTAAACTACCATGACTAAACATAAACAGTACAAGCAGCTCTAACTCTGGATAATTGTATATGATGCTGGACCATCCTCTGTACTATGTCCTTTGTTCTGTTTCTCTATAATACCTGAGTAGCCTAAGGATAGTACGAGAATTCACTATTCAGTCTCCTTGCTGCCAAAGCTGCAGTTGTGTGAGTAAATTCTATCAATTAACCCAGTAAACTCTAATAAATCTACTATCTTCCCCATGGTGGTTGTGGATTGACCTTCTTTCTTTGGTATTTCAAATATTCTTTCAGAGGGTAAACAACCCTACATTTTGCATAATCAGACTGTTCCTTTGAACATATCTTGTGTTCTTAAAATTGATGTAGTCATTAAAACAATATGCCCTACCCCCTGCTACAAATATTGTTCTTGCATACATTATGGCCCCAAAAGAGTGTATTTCCTATTTCTGCCCTTCTGAATTATTTTCTGGGATTTCTCTGCCCTAATAACACGTGGTCAATTTTTGTCAAGATGACATGTATAGTTAAAAAAAGGTTTATTCTTTTCTGTCCCATTTAATATTCTCTAGAGGTCTATCCTACCTAACTTTTCTAAAACATTGTTCATCATAACTTTTATTTAGGTCTGTGAGAGGTAAATCGAGGTTCCCAATTAGTATTGTTTTAACTGTCTTTTGGCTCCCATAATTCAACTTTTAAGACTTTTAAATTAAAAAATAATTTAGATGTTATCCCATTCACGGATGTTGAGTTATTAATATTTTTTCATGTTGATTTCTAACAATAATACTTTTAGAATGGTACTTTTTAACAAAATGTAGTTTTCCTAATTATGTCTTTTATAATTACGTCTATTTCTGTTTTTGCTTTATCTAATTTCAGGATTGCCACCCATGCTTTATTTTAAAACTTCAGCTGAAGCATAATAGATGTTGTTTAAGCCCCTAATTTTAATTCTTTGTATGTCTTTCTGTTTCAGGTGTGTCTTTTGAAAACAACATATTGTTTGGTGGTTGTTTCTAATACATTCTGATATCCTGTTTTAGGTGAATTCATTCCATTCACATTTCTAGTCAAGATTGCTAACTATGCACTTCCCTACGGGCTAATCTATTTATCCTATTTTTTTCATTGTCCTTTTCTTAAAAATGTTTATTTTGCTTCTCCCCACTGCCTCCTTTTCTTGGGGGGCAGCTAGGTGGTACAGTGGATAGAGCACTGACCCTGACATATTTATACAGACACAGACACACATATATATTCTTTTCTCTCTGAACCAGTTCAGATGAGAACTAGATTCAAGCATTGCCCTTATTTCCCCCTTCAACATAAAGACATTTCCTTGAGGACCTCCTTTATGTCAGATAATTTTCCTTCCCAAAGAACCTCCCTTTATCTCACTCTTCCATTTTTCTTTTGAGACTATCCCAGTATAATAGACTTACATTCAAATCTTTTACTAAGTAGACTATAGCTAGCTCATGTAATGGTGCAAGTTGTGGGGGTCACACATATCAGCTTCCCATTTGGAAATATGAAGATTTAACTTTATTAGATTTCCTATGATTTTTCACTCATGTTTACTTTTTTATTCTTGAGTCTTGAGTTTATCTTTTCATCAGGAATGCTTGGAAATCTTCCTTTGCCTTAAAGTTCTTCCCCCCCCCATAGGATTATTTTCAATTTTGCTGAGTAGGCTATTCTTGGGTGCAATCCTAGCTTCTCACCTTCTGGAATGTCATGTGCCCAATTCTTTATTATGGTAGTTGCTAAATCTCATTTGATTCTGTGGTGCCATTGGTATTTGAATGGTTTCTTTCTGGCTGCTATCAGTGTTTTCCTCTTGGGCTGAGAGCTCTGGAATTATGCTATAAGATTAAACTGAACCTTTGATGTGGCTCTCTGAGGCAACCCCAAGAATATTTCTAAGGTCCTTTCAAACCTTAAGATTATCTTATTATAACGATCATATAATAAGGATAATAAACTCATTGTTTTAAAA
Source organism: Macrotis lagotis (assembly GCF_037893015.1). Lineage (NCBI taxonomy): Eukaryota > Metazoa > Chordata > Mammalia > Peramelemorphia > Peramelidae > Macrotis > Macrotis lagotis. The sequence goes on from NC_133658.1 coordinate 901,602,728, forward strand.
AACAGTTTTCATTTTGAGATTTCTTTTGAGAGGTGATCAGTGGATACTTTCAATTTCTACTTTGTCCTCTGGTTCTGTGATATTAGATGTCTTGGCTTTTTTTAAAATCATAGTCCAGTAACTCTTAAATGATCTCTTGTCAATCTATTTTCCAAGTCACTTTGTCTATAAGCAATTTCACATTTTCTTATTTTTTTCAGTCTTGAATTTGTTTTATTGTTTCTAGATGTCTCAGAGTCATTAACTTCCAGTTGATCAATTCTAATTTTTAAGTTCTTTTCTTCATATGGTGGTTTTGTATTCTTTTACCATTTGATCATTTCAGAATTTGGAGTATTTTATGGGTTTCTTTTAGCAAGTTGTTCTATTTTCATAATTTTCTTATATTGTTCTAATTTCTCAATTCCCCCCCTATATCTTATATGATTTTTAAATCCTTAAAAACTGTTTAGTTCTTCAAGGAATTCTTTTTTGGGATTGCTTCCAATCTACATACATCTTTGAAGCTTTGCTTGTAGATGTGTTCAAGCCATTCTCTTCTGAATTTTTTGTCATGAGCTTCTCTGTCACCACAGAATTTTTATCAGTTTTTTAAAGTGTTTGCTCATTTTCCAGTCTATTTCTTGAGTTTGGACATTTAGAATTGGGCATTGCTCCCCTTTGGGATGGAGGGTGGCTTTCTTGAACAGGTTTTTATGTCCTGCTATTTTCACGTCTAGTTTTGGGGGTATGATGGGACTATTAAGTTTTTGGTGCTTCCAAGGTGGTGTGATCTGGGTTGAGTTCTGGTCATGACCCTCCTAGTTTGTGCTCTGATAGGGTCCCTAGCTTTCCTGCAACCATAAACACTCCTTTCTACCCTAGAACTACAACTAAGGCTCAGTAATGGGCAATGGAGTTGCCAAACAGTGCCTGGTTCTGGACCCAGAGGTCACCCTGAACTTTTTCTGACCAGCTATTCAATACCCTTGCTGTCTACCCAATACCTCTGCTTATGGCTCAGCTTCTATGTTTCCAGGACCCACAGCTAGTGTTGCTTCCATCATGATGCACTCCCAGCCAACCTCCACCCCAGGAGTTTGCAAACTGCTGTCCTTTTTAAGTTGCCTGGGACTAGAAAAATGACTAAGTGTGATTGGTTGGTTGGTTATCCCATTTTAAAATTTGATTTGATGCACTTTTTAAAGTTTTTAGAGGGGAATATTGGGAAAGCACAACAAAATTCATTTATCTCTACTATCCTTTCTCTGCCCCTCTACACTATCTTTCTTGGTGATCTCTCATTAGTTGCCATGGTTACTATCATCATTTCTATGAGGATGACCCCCAGATCTTTATACTGTGACCAATCCTAGCCTCTTTCCTAAACCCCAGACCCACATCACTAACCACTATGCCCAATATGCATGAAACTTTTCTATTTCCCCAGAAATCCCCTCCTCTTCGAAATTTCCTTGTTTCTGCTATCCTTCCTTATAATCTAAAATTTTTCTTCATTCTTCCCTCTTTCTTCTCTTTTATACCCAAGCAGTACAAGGCTGTCAAATCAATCCCCTTCTCTTCACTTCTTTGTTGCATATACCATGGTGTTCAGACTCTCATCATCTTTCTTTGAACTACTGGAATAGGTTTTTAATGGGTGTCTGCTTTCACATGGCTTCCATATTAATTTTTTTTGCAAGACAATGGGGTTAAATGGGTTTGCCCAAGGCCACACAGCTAGGTCTGAGGTTAGATTTGAACTCAGGTCCTCCTGACTTCAGGGCCGGTGCCCTATCCACTGCACCACCGAGTCATCCCCCATATTAATATTCTTAAAGTACAGGTCTCAACAGTCATACTCCTCCTCAAAACCCACTAAATTTGCATCCCCATTGCCTCTAGAGTAGACACATTAAATGACCTTTTCCCAACCTAACTCTCCAGGCTTATTTCTAATTCCTCCTCTTCAATCCATCACCACTCATTCAAACTGAGAATAATAAACAGTGATAATTAATATTCCATCTCCCAACTCACTGCCTTGCAAAGGATGTCCCTGCTAAGCTACCGCCTCTTATGGTAAGGTTTTCCTCAATCAGTCTTACCTCCTTTACCCCTTCATTAAGACTCTCTCTCTCCTCCCTTTGTTTGATAGTTATTAATCTATATGCATGATGTATCCCCAGTAGAATGAAGGAATCAATTTGCATTTTCTCATAGGCATTTCAAACTCAAATATATGACAGATATCAATCAGCTGGATGAGGCTCCAGGAAAGAGAGAGAGACTTGTTCAAGGTCACAAAAGTAATAAATTACTGCATATTAGAAGCAGGTTAGACAACAGAAGGACCAAGCACATCAATTGATGCAAAAATTATTTTTTATGATTTGCTACTATTCCTCTTAACTGTGCAAATGTATTTTGAAAACAAATCATTATAAGCAGATATAATATTACATTGAATTAAATGTTTGTCCAACTACCTTGATTTGCTTTGCCTTATAGATAAAAAAACAACAACCCAAAAACATGCACTGCATCCATTGAGGCAGCTTGATCCTTGGAGATTTTCTTAAATTCCCATCTTTCTTAATAATTGCTGATTTGAATAAAGGTGAAGGCAACTATTAAGGTCCAGGCAAAGGAGAACCTGACAGAACCTGGAATCACCCATTATCATCTTACAATTTTAGGGGCTGGGGAATCCCTTTTCAGAGTAAGGAAGCTACCTGTTATGGTCCCAAAGAAGAAAATGCCCTCCTCATTGCCCCCAGCCAAGGCCAAGATGTACTCAGAGCCATTGCCAGGAAGTTCCACAGGACAAAGTCTCTTGATACACCGATTATACAAGACTCGGACCCAATTTTCTGAGGGAGAGAGAGGGCCTTTCTCAGGGTTGGGGGTCTCCTCCCTTCTTCTTCAAGTCTGATCCCCCTTCATTCTTTCAGTGGGAAAATGAGTCCCAGAAACTTCTCAGGACCATTTGAGAATGACTTAGCTTCCTTTAGGAAGCCTTCATCAAGTCCCCAAGATCAAGATTGCTATTAAACCAGCAACCTGCCCCCCCCACCTGTTCTGCCCCTCTCTCATGCTCTCGTATATTATAATTTTTCTCTGCTTGGGTCAAGATCCTGCTATGAACTCTGAGACAAAGGAAGGAACTTGGCTTTCTATAAACCCTAGCCAAGTGGGATGATCAGCCTGAAGAGCTCCACTATCAATTGGATGAGCTTACAGGCAGGGAGGCAAGAGTTTGGGGTTCCACCTTATGGAGAGACTGAAAATATCCTGTCTTCTCCATAGATCTCCATAGACTTTCCTACTCTCTCCATGGAAGGGCAACCATCAGACATCCCAAAGGTTCACTGCTGTAACTCATCCAACTGATCCTCAACCCCCCCCCCAATCATTCTTCCCTCCATCATCCCAGAATCTGGTTCAAGGCTCTGTGGTACTCTTAGATTATTTTCCTTTGTACTAGAGTCAGACCCCAGGCTCAGAGAAGCTAGTCTGCCCCAAGGTGGGAAGGGAGAGAGGCTAGAACTAGGAGAGAGGGTCCAATCCCTATGCTCATAGCTCTTCCCATCCCCAGTTTCTCACGGCTTGCTTTTGGACGTATGTGGGAGTAGTTGCCAGTGAAATAGTAGATAAGTTGGTTCTGCCGGATGAAGAGTGTGCTTTCAGTGGAGATGGTGTCAAAGATGGAGGCCGTAAACGTTTTCTGAGGGCATTGAAGAGTGCCTAGCCAGCAGCTATCGATATTCACCTGAGGCCACCAGGATTGGAAGTTCACAGGATTGAGAGCATGGAGAGACTTAAGAGATCATTTAAGCCACCACAAACCCCCTCCTTTATAAAGACTTGGAGGTGAGAAGGGTGAGAATAGAGACTCAGACAAGGGACTTGGGGACTAAGGGGCTGGAACTCAACTCCTTCCTCACCTCCCCTTTACCCCCAACCCATACCATGATGCCTCTTTGGCAGAAGGATGAGGCCTTGCAACATCCCACTCCTGGGGATCAGCATTTCCTTCCCTCCATTTCTTCCCATGTCTAGATTCTGGCCCACCCTTCATCTGTATGGTCAACAACCACTCAACCTTTCTTACCTCCACCAAGGAGAAGTCCTTGAAGCCAGAATCACTGAGGAGAATCTTCTTATTATTTGGAATACCCCCAAGGATTAGCACAGGAGCCTGGTCCATTGTAGCCCAGAGAGGCCTAGATGGTGTGTCGATGAAGTCTCTGTGAATCAATTTTGGGACCTAAGGGAAAGATCCAAGAGACACATTGGGAGAAGAAGGGAAGATAGACTGGCTTGCTTCCCCCAGCCTAGCCAGGCAGCTCAGGTAAGAGGATCATCACCTTCCTGAGCAGAACCAAGAGAACACTATACACATTAACAATAACATTGTGAGTTGATCCACTATGATGATCCTCTCAACAGTTCAGAGATCAAGGAAAACCCTGAAAGACCTGCTCTGGACAATGCCATCCACATCCAGAGGGGAAAAAAACATGAAATCTAAATGCATATTACGTTCGTTGTTTAAAAACTTCTCCTATGCTTTTCCTTCCTATTTCATGGTTTTCTCTCTTTTCCCTTGGTCCAAATTCCTCTTACACAAAATGACTAATATGTAAATATGTTAAACATAAATGTAAATGTTCAACTTTTTACCAGACTGATTTGTTGCCAAGGCAAGGGGGAGGGAAGGGAAGGTAGTAGAAAAAAAATTGTACCTTATGAATTTGCAAATGGATGAATGTTGAAAAACGGTTCAATTATGTGTAATTGGAAAAATAAAATATCAAGTAACAAAAAAAAAAGAAAGCTGATCACCTCCCTCTGCCCAGACCCTGCCCTTCAGTCTTTCTCCCATCCCCCTTCTTTACTCTCTCTCACCTCGGTTCCCAGGGTAAAGAGCAGTTTGTCCTTCTCTTTTTTCAGAAACCCATTGATATTTATCCAGAACCTGCAGAGGGAGGGGGGAATAGCCTTCTATGTGATTGCCAGACTGGGTGGAGACTCCACACCTCACAATTACCCTCACCACAGACCAGTTGATGTCCAGACACTGCCCCTTTCAAACCTCATGTCCCTGACTCTGAACAGGAGAAAACTCAGTGACAAGAAAACTGAGCTTGAATCAGAGGACTTAGGTTCAAATACTGCCTTTGACACCTAGAACCACTGTGACCATGGCTACTGCTACCTTGGATCTATGTCTCTATGCCATCTCACTTAGTGATCTCTTATTCATTACCATGGACCCAATCATTATTTGTATGAAGATGTCTCCCAGAGCTAAGCCCCTCCCTGGGCTTTAGTTTTCTCATCTGTAAAATGAGGGGACTGAACTTCATGGTCTCTGGGCTCTTCCAGGCCAAGTATTCTGTAATCTGTGACCCTGCTCTTTGAATCAATTTTGCTATAAGTTGTAATCAATACGGGAAACATTGCTCACCTACTGTGTACTAAGCCCTCAAAGATCTCAAATTTTATGCATCTTTCACTTAGCCTCTCTGGGTCTCTGTAAAAAATGGATGGGGATAGTAGATTGCACTAGGTGATCTCTAGCATCATTTTTGCTTTTGATATTCTCCTTACTTAGTTCAGCCCTCCTGCCTACACACCAGATCCTGACTATCCTGTGCTTTTCTACATATACTGCAACCCACAGGGATCCCTGGGATTCCACACACTTAGCAGTTTTAATGAGCTCCCCCTGGTTGTTGCTGGAGACTTCAACTTCCATCACTAAACTGCCATTCTTCATAGGCATCGGGGTGTACCAGTTCAGGAAACATGTAGCATAAGCCTGACGATGACATTGATCTAGGAGGTAGAGAAGGAAATGAGCTGGGCACAGGCCTGGGACTACCCTCACCCAGCCTGCATTGCCTCACCTCTCCTCATCAAAACTTTCCCATGGGACTGGGGTTTTGATGCCAAGTGCCAGACCTCTGGGTGGGCTATGCTTCTTCTCCCTCTCCTACAGAGGATGAGATTCCCTAGGAGACACTAGCTTAGTCTAACAGGCCAAGTCTTCTGAGGAATGGGCCACTCTATTCTACCCAAATAAACTGACCCTGTTTTAAAAGTTGACAAAAATGTTGGCAAGGGCAATGATAAAAACCTATAGTGATCCAGGCTACTGTCCAGGGATCACAAACTCAAAAGTCTAATACACAGGTAGTCTCCTTATTCCCACCCATGCCCCAGATGCCATTGCAGGTAAGCACAGATCTGTTTCTCATCCTGTCCAATTTCTTGGCAAGAGCCCTTGAGCAGCCCCCTTCTCTAAAACATTGTCTTTTGTAACCACTGGTGCCAGTACATTCCTGGGGAGGTCCCTTACATAGAGTTTGGAATGGTGCTCCCAACATCTGAATTTGTAGCCTTTCTGTCCTCCACTTCCGGAAATTCACAGGGGATTGGAAGGTGACCAACACAAAGGGGATCAAACCCTTAAGGTAGCCACTACGGATCAAGGCTTCTGGAGTCTGAAAGGGGGTCAAAAAGGGAATGGCACTGACCAGTCAATGAGTATGGCCAGATACCCTCCCTGTTGCACCCACCCCAGACCCTGACCTTAGAGAAAGGCCTCTGACCCTGCCTAAGGAGGTTGGGGGTTGGTGAAGAGAATAGAACTCTGTCAGGAAAGAACCCCGGGCAAAAATACTGGCTTCTTTCGTCCAAAACCCTGTGGGTCCATGAAGACGCAACCATTATTCTTGAAGGCTAGGTGAACCCTCTAGGATCTAATTTTCTTCTCTCTCCCCCCCCCCCCCCGCCCCAGTCTTCCTTATCAGCAGGAATCATGATCAGGAAAGATAGGACAGGCATGAACTGGCTACTAGGAGAGAGTTCCCCATCTGCCAGGGGAGAACACAGTCCCCTTCCTCAGCCTCCAAAGTATCTTCTGAGGTTTCTCCATTTGAGGAGTGCACTGAGGATTAATTTTATAAATTTGTCATCAGGGAACCACCTTAATGGGAATTAATTGGATTGGGGGAACAGGGACAGCACATCCAGAAGTTCCTTTGGGAGCTGGATAAGAAGAGGGGAATATGCTGGGACCAAGAAAAGAAGCTCTGAAGGGTGGATCCCACAGAGATTGTCTGAGTGGAGTAGAGGTCACTCGTCCTGACTCATCCTAAAATGACTCCCCATTAGCAATCCTTACTAATCCATCCCTAAATGAGAATTTGTTCCTCCACCCACACTATGTTTTGGGGGTCCCAAACGGTCTCTCTTAATGTCCTTCCTCAGATCAGGGCAGGTGAAGTTAATCTTCATGAAGTAAGGGAATCCATGGTATACCTGAAGATATATAAAGACATATCCAGCTCAGATTGATTCCCCTGACCCATTCCCTTCTTCCCCTCCTTCCTCCTTCCACAAATTCAAGGCAAGACATTTTTAGGATTATGGGAAGGTGAGAGAGTTCCTAAGTGTCCTGAAGACAGGAAGGGGCAGGAACCAAAGACAAGACACAGTGACTGACAGATGAGAAGACAGAGGGATAGATGGGAGGGGGAAAGGTATGAAGAGGCAGAATGGAAGGAGGACTGGAAGAGCAGATTGAGCATTGGAAGGCACTTTAGAAGACATTTTATCCAACCCCCTCACTTCACAAGTGAAGAAACTGAGGCCAAGAGAGGTAAACATGACTTGTTTCAAACAAAACCAATGCCACTAAGATGAGAAAGAAAATTGAAGAAAGCTGAGAAACAATGTTTACAGCCAGTGTTTCTGATAAAATCCTCCTATCTAAAACAGATAGAACTGCATCAAATTTATAAGAATACAAGTCATTCCCCAATTGGTAAATGGTCAAAGGATATGAAAAGATAGTTTTCAGATGAAGATGTCAAAGCTATAATCATGAAAAATGCTCTAAATCAGTATTAAAGAAATGCACATTAAAACAATTCTGAGGTACCACCACACAGCTATCAAGAGTAGCTAAAATGAAAGGAAAGGAAAATGATAATAAATGTTTCAGGGGATATGGGAAAACTGGGACACTAATACACTGGTGGTGGAGTTGTGAACTGAACCAACCATTCTGGAGGGCAATTTGAAACTTTGCCCAAACAGATCATAAAAAAGGAAAAAGACTCTCAAGTACAAAAATATTGATAGAAGCTCTCTTTTTGCTGTGACAAAGAATTGGAAACTGATGGTATGCCCATCAATTGGGGAATAGTTGAATAAGCTTTGGTATATGAATGCTATGGAGTACTTGTTCTGTAAAAAATCATAAGGGGCAGCTAAGTGGCACAGCAGTACTGGCCCTGGAGTCAGGAGGATCCCAGTTTACATCAGACCTCAGACACTTAATAATCACCTAGCTGTGTGACCTTGGGCAAATCACTTAACCCCACTTCCTTGCAAAAACAAAAACAAAAAAATAATAATCATAAGCAGGTGGATTTCAGAAAATCCTGGAAAGAATTTCATGAAGTGATGCTGAATAAAGTGAGCAGAACCAGGATTACATTGTACATAGTAACAGCAACATTGTGCAATGATCTGTCACTGATAAACTGAGCTCTTCTCAGCAATCCAATGATCCAAGACAATTCTAAAGACTTGTGATGGAAAATGCCATCTACATTCATTAGTCTGATTGCATATCAAAGCATATTATTTTCACTTTGTAAAATTTGCATTTCTTTTCTTGTGCTTTTTCCATTTTGTTCTGATTCTTCTTTCATAGCATGACTTATATAGGAAATAGGTTTAACATGAGTGTGCATGTATAATCTATATGAGAATGCTTAATGTCTTCAGGAGCAAGAGAGGAAGGGAAGCAGGAAGAAAGTTTTACAAAAAATGTTGAAAACCATCTCTGACATGTGGAGCATTTTTTAAAAAATAAAAAAACAAAAACAGAACAAAAAATGATTTGCTTGCTCAAAGAGAAGTCAGGGTTGACAGACAGGACCCTCATGGAACAGATGAACGATTGGAGGGTCTGAGGACAGTTGGAAAGAGGGACAGGCTAGGAGGATGGTATGGACAGGCTGGGAGAGGAAGGCCAGCGGGGTAGCTGGGCCAGGCCACTACCTCTTTGTTGTTGAGGGGTGAATCCTCCAGTTTGCTGAAAAAATATTCTACAGTACTATCTGGGTCCTGATTGTAAAACTTATCAGTGTTTTCTGACAAGGTTTCATAGTTGTTGAGCACCACGTTCCATTTGCAGAGGAACTCCAAATGGGACCGGACCGGAGCCGGCAGGAGCAATTGCAGCAGCAGCAGCAGCAGGAGGGCTACCATCTGGGTTGGGAATTCAGAGCTGGGAAGTCCAGATAGGGAGTCACGGGTGAATCCAAGTAACGGGACGCCCTGCTCCCTCCCCTCCAGGGCCCCACCAAAAACAAAGAGTCCTTTACTACTTGAAGTCATTGAGTCTCCCTTTCCATCAATCAAGGAAACTGAGTTACAAACCAGGATTTATTTGCTCCAGGCTACTCCAGGAAGGTGGGAGGAAGAGGTTCTTTGGGACCTAGGAGTAGCCACGCCTAACCCTCACTAAACCTCCCCCCTCCCTCCAGGCCCTTCTCACACCCCCGCCCCCCCCCCCAACTCCGCCTTCAACCTTCCCCTGGTTCACTCCCCCGACCATTATGGTTATTGCTTCCTCTCATCTATCCTTCCATCTTCTTCCTCCCCCTCAACCCCTCCAGGTTAAGATCAGGGGGACCAGACACACCCAGAAAATCCGGATCCTTCCCTTCTCTTAGGGTCCTTCTGTTCTTTGTTTTCCACAGCCAAAGGGTTAAGTGCCTAACGGCTAGTCACTGCCACCCTACGGCACGCGCCCCCCACCTTTGTGGGATCTCTAAGAAAAGTGCCGGACCTTCAGACCCAGGTGGCTCCCTAAGCCTCTGCCTCAGCCAGCTAACTTTTTTTTGATGATCACATTCCAGTCGTTCATACTTCATTTAGAGTTATAACCGCGATTACATTTTGTCTCACCGGTATTTGTTTATTTATATTTTCTTTTCTTTTTTGAGCAATTATCAAGCTGAACCTGGAGTCAGGAAGACCTGAGTTCAAATTTAACCTCAGACACCAGTTGTATGACGTTGGCAAGTCACTTAACTTGTCTGCCTTAATTAGTAAAATAGGGATAAAAGCTTCTACCTTAGGGTCGGCTAGGTGGCGCAGTGGATAGAGCACGGGCCCTGGAGTCAGGAGGACCTGAGTTCAAATCCGGTCTCAGACACTTTAATAATAACCTAGCTGTGTGGCCTTGGGCAAGCCACTTAACCCCATTGCCTAGCAAAAAAAATAAATAAATAAAAGCTTCTACCTTCCAGGGTTGTTGAAAGGATCAGATGAGATATTTGGAAACTTCTCTATTCTCGTTCTCTTTGACTTCTTTTTTTTTAATTTTTATTTTTAGGGTTTTTGTTTTTTTGCAAGGCAAATGGGGTTAAGTGACTTGCCCACAGCTAGGTAATTATTAAGTGTCTGAGGTCACATTTGAACTCAGGTCCTCCTGACTCCAGGGCCGGTGCTCTATCCACTGCACCACCTAGCCACCCCAACAAAACAATTTTTAAAAAGAAGAAAGGGGAGATAAGAAGTTGGTGCCAGAAAGCAACCTGGGAAGGAATGATGATCCTCTTGGCTCTCTCAATCCCTCAGCATGACAAGGTTCTGGGGATGGCTGGCAGGAGGAGTGACAAAAGGAGGGGGATACAGACTATGACTCCTGTTAAAAACCAGTGCCACACTCCCAGTTTTAGACCCCTTTGCCTTACCCATTTCCCATCTCCCCCTCCTCTAGTGATTTGTGGGAATCGCTAGTGAGACCCTTATAACCTATGTCTCAGAACCACTCTCCCTTTTTTATTAGAGGGATCAATGCCTTTAAATTCTCTGTCCGGATCTCTGAAATCCCTAGACAGTCTTTTCCATTTGACACCAGGGGACCCTTTCCTTGTGTCCTTTATCCCTGGCACCCTCTTTAATACCTTCCAACCATCTGACTCTTAACCAGTTTGTGGGTTTCAAATGCAATAGATTTATTTGTCTCTGAGAATGGAGGAAATTTATCCTTATCTACCTGAGATGAAATTTATCTACCTGAGGTGAAAAGAGAGACTTTAGCTCATGACTGTGTGATATGTCTGGATGCCTTGCTTTCCCCCTGAGAGGACTTGAAGAAGACTCCTTTAGGAGTTGACTGGCACCCTGGTGAATCCTGCCTCAGAAATGAGAATGGAGATTTGGTTGCTACTTTCAACCCAGAAGTGGTTGAAACTTCATTATTACCTGATGTCAATTCAGCACAAGTTGATTTTGAGACAGTAGAGAGCAGGTATGCATTTTGGGGTGTTTGGGGATTTTATGAAAATATCAGGTCTCCCTTACCTCCCCAGGATTGCCCATTAAAAATCAAAACCAGGTTTCCCATCTATTAGACTACAGCAATAATTAAAATTCTGGGACACAGTGGAGAAAACAGCATTCCTGCTTGTGGAAATGATTTGCTGACCAGCTAAAACCACTAACCAGGAAAGACTTCAAAGGAGGGGTGTAGACTTGATAAGAGTATGAGACTATAGGTCAGCCCAAAAGGACTTATAAGAGTTCCCAAGAACTTATGCCTTTCTATAATCGAACACTTTCATCCAGTCAATCACTGGGGACTGTCAAGCTTCTAGGGCTGGCTCAAAAATATTGGTGGGAGAGTTTTCACAGCGTTATTATCCCTATGTATGAGATGTGTCCCACCTGCTCATAATGCATTCAAATTGTTGAAGTCAGATTGAGGACAGTTTCCTCTTCCAGATGTACCTTGGGAAACCTGGCAGATCAACTTCATCCAACTACCACCACCCTTAGTTACAAAAATATTCTGGTTATGGTCTCTCTGTATGTTTTCTCAGTGGGTGGAGAGAAGCCTCAGGAGTAGAAAAATTGTTTTAGAACAAATCATTCCACTATGAGGGGAGGGGATACCTAAAGAAATACACAGTGGTAGAGGTACCAATTCCAAAGGAGTTTTATTTGCTAAGCTTCAGTACTTTCACTGTGCTAATCAACCCCAAACCTCAGGAATGGTTGAAAGAGATTATGGGAGACCTACTTTATAAGCTTCTCTGAAGAACCCTTCCTTTAGTTTTCTAGGTCTTAGATCCATACCTTTGGTTCTCATAAGCTCAGTCCCAATGAGATAGTAACAGGATGCCCCATGCCACCATACCTGTGGGTGGGAATTATTAATGCTGAAGGCTGTCTCATGCAGCATTGTACTGCATGGGCGCAGAAAATATCAGACACTTAGCAACCTGTGTCACAGTCTCATTCTTTTGAAATCTCAGCTGTGATTCAGTCCCTGATCTAAACCTGGTGACTGAGTCTACTGGAAAAGACATCTCTGAAAACTCTCATTGGAGCCATAATGGAGTGGTTCCGTTGAAGTCCTTCCTACTACTTCCACTGCTGCTAAGCTTCAGGGAATGGGGTCCTGGATCCACCTGACATACCTTAAAAGGGCAATATGACCCAGTTAGATTGTGAAGCCAGCAAGTGACCTGATCTTAAAAATCAAATTGGGTCTGAAACAGCTGATATCTGAGTTGGACTGCTGTTCCCAAGAACCCCCAGACTGAGAATAAGACAATAGTTGATGTAGATCATGAACCCATGGGTGAAGTTTGCATTTACACTATGAACTAAGACTTCTTTCTCCTTGCTACTGTTCACCTAATTTTAATGCTATATAGAAGCAGTGGGTTTCCCCCACAAATGCCGAAATATAGGCTACAACTTTATGTTGTAATTTATGATAAGTTTTTGCTATGTTACTGCTAATAGTTATTTTGCTATTATATCCTTAAATAATTTGTTTTGAGTTTTGATTACCAGGATGGTTGCCAGAATTGTTATAAAGACAATAATAGAAAATGACACATATGGCAGTCTGAGGACTGCAAAGGTGGATGTCTGCCTGGGAAAAGCTAGGAGGACAATGTGGGACATGGCCTAGGTAAAATTCTCCTGACTGTATTCTCCTTTCTGGAAAAGGAAGAGGAAAATTCCCCACTTTTATACACTGTATACAGCACATATCTGCTGGCAGCTATCCAATTTAGGTAGTGCTATTCTCTTTAGCATGTAGGAAAACAGTGTGGTAGCAAGGTGTATTGTGCATATACCCATGTCCTTTACTGACGACTTGCTGTGAGTATGGAAATTTGCTATAAAGAGAAAAAGTTGGGACATGACTCTAGTATCAAATTGGTTCTTGATGGCTCAATACATCTACAGCAGGATCAAACAATCCTTTGTTATGTTTGACTTCAGGTAAGAGTCACTGTTGACGACCAACGTTGTAGCAACAATTCTACCTCATAGCCAGACTCAAGAATAGCCAGGTGGGGGGCGGCTGGGGGGGCGGCTAGGTGGTTTACAAAAAACCTAAAAAAAAAAATAGCCAGATGAGAAATATTCCTTTCCAAAAGCAATATGGAAAATGAGCAGAAGGGACCTACCTTAGACTTAAACCAAGATGGGTTTTTAGCTTTTCCCAGACATAGACCTCCACTTGTAACAGTTCAGGATCACATTCCCTCTGATTACTTGGTAGTATTTCTTTTTTTTTTAGTTGTTTTTTTTTTTTTTTGCAAGGCAATGGGGTTAAGTGGCTTGCCCAAGGCCACACAGCTGGGTAATTATTAAGTGTCTGAGACTGAATTTGAACCCAGGTACTCCTGACTCCAGGGCCGGTGCTCTATCCACTGAACCACCTAGCCACCCCCTGTAGTATTTCTCTTGAATGGTGGATTTCTGACTTTAATGATCCATCAGTCAACTATACCTAAATTTAAACCTTAAAGCAAAATCAGTTATAGTCCCAAAAGCTTTCATCCTCAAATGTCACATTTCACCAATCACAGCCAAGGGCTCCTCTTAAGGAGTTGCAATAAGCAATAAAAACTTACCAATTCAAACATATATGAGATTTCACTTAACACTTTTCACTTCTTTTCTAATTTAAATTTGTCTTAGTGTAAAGCCCAATCATTAGAAATTATTTCTATATTAGACATAGACTAGGAAATCTTCAGCAAGTCGAATTCATTGTTAAAGAATTCCATAACCCAAACATGGCTCATTTCCCATGTTGGCCACATAGATGACAAACTCAAAAAATAAAGGGGAAAAAACAGGGAATCTGGAAAAGGGACTAAGGCTAGTGTCCTTGCTTGCCCACCTAGCTACCCTGTGGTAGACTGTGCTTTTGCATGTATGAAAAGAAATAACCTTTAAATAAGTTAGTATTAATTACATTTATCTTAGCTTGATTCTAAGATTAAACCCTCTTCTTTAGAAAAAACTAGCCCTAACAGCTAAGCCAATCTAAAATAGATATCCTCTTAAATATAGGACTACCTATAGATTTAGTGAATAGATTGATGACTTTATCATTTAGCAAAAGATAATCTAAAGTAAGACATATATCTTTGTAGGAATAAAATAAATCACAGGATTAAGTTAAGATTCTAACCTTTTCATGTGGGTAAGCAATCAGAGTGACTTACCCAGGGTCACAGAACTAGTCATGCCTGAGGTCAGATTTACACTTGGGTCCTCCTGCCTCCAGGGCTGGTGCTCTATCCGGTGAACTGCCTAACTGCCCCAGTTAGGACTCTTTTGAAAGGTTTAGAACCCATTTATGGAGAAAGGAAAAGGAAGGTTGACTCCTAGCTTACTGATTCTAAATTCCTCTTTTCCATCTTACTGGATAAGTCCCCTCCCCTCTTTTTTCTCTAAGTAAAACTTCAGTCTTCTTTCCCAGCTCTACAAGTTCATACTACAGATACAGGGCAAAGAATTCTAGGGCAATCTCCCTTTGACAGGTTGATCTGTACAGGTCCTAATCCAATAAAATAAAAATCTAAAAAAATTTAATAGTTATGTGACCCCCAGAAACTTCCTAATATACCGTCCACATACTCAGCAGTGAAATATTGAAAATCAACTCAATTCTCTGTCTTCTTATACTTCCCTATTCTTGTAAATCTTATGAATAATCATTTAAGTTATAAATGTGTAGTAACCTCAAGAATATTATCACTCTTTTCTATTAGAATAATAAACTCTGTAAATCACTCTTTTGTCTCTGAGGAGTCAGATGATCTTGCTAACCAAATCTTTGTGCTCAAAAGCTTTGTATTTCAGATTTTTTCTATTTACAACTATTAATTTAACATAGGGTGGTGAGGTGGTGCAGTGAATAGAGCACCGGCCTTGGAGTCAGGAGTACCTGGGTTCAAATCCAACCTCAGACACTTTATAATTACCTAGCCGTGTGGCCTTGAGCAAGCCACTTAGCCCCATTGCCTTGAAAAATCTAAAAAAAAAACCCATTTAACATACACACATATTACTTGAGACATATATATATATATATATATATATATATATAAATTTATACCAATCATTTCTCAATTGATTTCTCACCTTCTCCACCTTCTCACTTTCCTCTGTCTTTGATCTCCTAAGGAGATAGGCATCACTCTAAAATGCTTTCCAGAATGAGTGGATCAGTTTATAGGTCTAACAATTGTACATCAATGTCCCTTTTTCCCATAGCCCCTCCAATATTGTTTATTTTCTAGTCTTGTAATTTTTGCTAATCTGATGGATATGTCTTTCTTTTTATTTGTTTTTGTATCCTCAGAGTTTACCACGGGACCTGGAGCATAGTGGTATTTAATCCATGCTTACTGATTGGCTGAGGTAGAACCTCAGAATTACTGCAATATTCATTTCTTTAATTATCAGGGACATGGGGACATTTTTCCTCCACATTACTATTGAGAGTTATTGATTTTTTTAGCTTGAGAACAGTCTGTTCTTATCCTTTGGTCATTTATTAATTTGGTTCCCCCTCCAGTTTTTCAGCCAATTACTCTCAACATTCTCTCCTCCTACTCTCAGTTCTTGTCTAGAATCTAGACTTACTTACCAACACTGACTGTGTTAGATGGCAGATGCCAAAATATTCCCAAGGAACTTCCTGGCAAGAATAACCAATCTCATTTTCTACAAGTATAGCTGTGACTTAACAGAAAGTGAATAATTTTTAATTTCTCACCAGGTCCCTCCTATCTGCTATGTATGTTCAAAGAAATGCTGGTCATCCTTCTAGAAGAGACACCCTCTCTAGGGTTTCAGGGAGAACTGATCATCTTTTTTTTTTTTTTTAATGAAAGGACTTCAATGGAAAAACAAAGAAGAAAAAAAGAAAACGGACACAAAATAGGGGAATTTCTCTCTATTTCAGACTGGCTAGTTAAAGGCTAGAATGACTCATGCGAAGGGGAAGAAGAACCATTGACTTTTATAGAACAGAGGGAGCTAGAATGTTATAAATAGCTCATGAATACTTAATCCAAAGTGATTAAGATGGTTTTTATTAAGATATTTTAACAAAATGACACACCGCCCTCATGGTGGGAGAGAGGGGCAGGGAAATCCCAACATACAAGGTCTTTTATGCACTTTGAAAGGCTTTGTTCCTGCCCCTTCATGCCACTCATAGTCTGGGGTCACAATCTAAATGATACATTGGTTCCCCCATACGCTTCCCCACCCTGCTCATTATACTAATGAGCAAGAACAGCTATCTCCTTGAGCATGTGCAAAGGAGAAGGTCAAGAGTAGGTTAATTTAAAAACAGATGGGGCAAGGGGCAGCTAAGTGGCACAGTTGATAGTGCACCGGCCCAGAATCAGGAGGACCTGAGTTCAAATTTGACTTTGGACACTTAATGATGACCTAGCTGTGTGGCCTTGGGCAAGCCACTTAACCCCATTACCTTGCAAAAAAAAAAACCTAAAAAAAAAACCCAGATGGGTCAATCTCTTCAGTTTTTGATCAGATTGAAGTCACCTGCCCATAAGGCAACAATATAGACAGAGTCTAGTCTTTGTAATGTAAACTAACAATCCTCCCTACACATTCTTGTGGCACCCAAACACCCATATATTCCTCACATAGATTTAAGAATTCTTTATTCTTTTAAAATATTTATTTTAACATCACCTACATTTCTCAATATATCACTAACATGCCCCACACCCCACTCCCAGAGTGCCTTTTCTTATAACAAAGATTAAAAAGGAGGGATAGCAAAACTAACTAGTATAGAAAATAAGTCTGCATATAATACAATGTTCCCTATCTATTCTATTCTGAGTTCTACAATCTGGGGGGCCCATTGCTCATCCAAAAACTGACTGAGATTTTCCTAATTATATGGCAAGAAGAGGTTATCCCCCAAGAATTCAAGGATGCCTCCATTGTCCATCTCTATAAAGGTAAAGAGAATAGATTGTTCTGTGACAATTACAGGGTATTTCTCTTTTAGTCATTGCTGGTAAGATTCTTGCCAGAGTCCTTCTCAATAGGCTGATCCTTCACCTGGAAGATGGTTACCTCCCTAAGAGCCAGTGTGGCTTTAGAAAGGAACAGTCAATATGGTGTTTGCTGCCCAACAACTTCAGGAAAAATGCCAGGAACATAACAGACATTTGTAGATCTAAAGAAGACCTTTCATACCATCAGTCATGAGAATTTATAGAAAATTATGTCAAAATATGATTACCCAGAGAAGTTCATCAGTATTGTACCTCAGAATGAATGTAGTACAACATGACAGTGCTATAAGAAAGGGTGAACAGGGGAATTACAGAAAAGCATGGAACATGATTATAGTAATCTGCTGTTTGATAAACCCAAAGAGTCCGGCCATTGGGATAAAAACTCCCTCTTTGATAAAAATTGCTGGGATAATTGGAAGTTAGTATGGAAGAAACTTAGATTAGACCAACACCTCACACCCTTTACCAAGATAAGATCCAAAATGGTTACAGGACATAGACATAAAAAACAATACTATAAGCAAATTAGAAGATCAAGGACTAGTCTACCTGTTAGATTTATGGAAAGGGGAACAGTTTATGACTAAGGAAGAGTTGGAGAACATCACCAAAAACCAATTAGATGATTTTGATTACATTAAATTAAAAAGCTTTTGCACAGATAAAACCAATGTAACCAAGATCAAAAGAAATGTAGTAAATTGGGAAACAATCTTTACAACTAATGATTCTGACAAAGGACTCATTTCTAAAATATACAGAGAACTGAGTCATATTTTTAAAACAAAAAGCCATTCCCCAATTGACAAATGGTTAAAGGATATGCAAAGGCAATTTACAGATGAGATCAAAGTAATCCATAGCCATATGAAAAAATGCTCTAAATCATTATTAGAGAAATGCAAATTAAAGCTTCTCTGAGGTACCACCTCACACCTCTCAGATTGGCCAAGATGACCAGGAAGGATAATGATCATTTTTGGAAGGGTTGTGGGAAATCTGGGACACTATTACACTGTTGGTGGAGCTGTGAACTCATCCAACCATTCTGGAGAGCTATTTAGAACTATGCCCAAAGGGCAACAAAAATGTGCATACCCTTTGACCCAGCAATACCACTACTGGGTCTATACCCTGAAGAGATTATGGAAAAGGGTAAAAACATTACTTGTACAAAAATATTTATAGCAGCCCTGTTTGTGGTGGCAAAGAATTGGAAATCAAGTAAATGTCCTTCAATTGGGGAATGGCTTAGCAAACTGTGGTATATATATATATATGG
The DNA here is from genome assembly GCF_037893015.1 of Macrotis lagotis. NCBI lineage: Eukaryota > Metazoa > Chordata > Mammalia > Peramelemorphia > Peramelidae > Macrotis > Macrotis lagotis. The sequence continues at coordinate 901,621,412 of NC_133658.1, forward strand.
CATGTAACACTATTGTTTTATTAGAAACCAGGAGGAACAGGATTTCAGGGAAGCCTGGAGGATTTGCATGAACTGATGCTGAGTGAGATGAGAACCAGAAAAACACTGTACACCCTAACAGCAACATGGGAGTGACGTTCAACCTTGAAGGACTCGCTCATTCCATCAGCGCAAGAATCGGGAACAATTTTGGGCTGTCTGCAAAGGAGAGTGCCATCTGTATCCAGATAAGGAGCCATGGAGTTTGAACAAAGTGCAAGGACTATTCCCTTTAATTTAGAAAAAAAACAGATATCTTATTGTCTGATCTTGTTACCTCTTAGACTTCTCTTCTTTAAGGATATGATTTCTCTCTCATCACACTCAGTTTGGATCAAGGAACAACATGGAAACAAAGTAAAGACTGACAGAGTGCTTTCCGTGGGGGGGGGGAGAGAGGGAAGCAAGATTGGGGGGGAAATTGTAAAACTCAAATATCTTTAATAAAAATAAATTAAAAAAAAAAAGAAAAGCATGGAACAAATTACTTGAACTGATTCAAAGTGCAGTTCAGGGGCAGCTAGGTGGCGCAGTGGATAAAGCACCGGCCCTGGAGTCAGGAGTACCTGGGTTCAAATTAGGTCTCAGACATTTAATAATTACCTAGCTATGTAGCCTTGGGCAAGCCACTTAATCCCATTTGCCTTGCAAAAACCTAAAAACAAAAAGAAAGTGCAGTTCAGAAAACTAGAAAAGCAGCAATCCCAGTGACTACAATAATATAAATGGAAAGAATAAAGATAAAACAAAACTGACCATGATGAAATTATAATGATCTAACAGTTCCAAAGATGTATGAGAATGATCCTATTTCATTTCTGTGAAGGTGGGGAGGGACTATGAATAGCGACTATGGATAGGGTAGGGAATTGTCCTTCATTATCAAATATAGTGATGTCATTTTGATCTTTGATTTTTCTGAACTGCACTTTGAATCATTCATTCTTAGCAAACTTCCAATTGGTGGAGAATCTACATTGTTTCCACCTCTATACTACCACATACACAAGAAATAAAAATTCTACTTTAATATTTTAGTAATTGGGGGGCCTTTTTGTCATTGGCCTCCTTGAAGTATATACCTCGCAATGAGATCTCTGATCAAAGAGAATTCACATTTTAGTCCCACTCTTCATATAGTTTTGAATTTCCAGTTGCTTCTATTCTAAGGAATGATGATCACCTTAAGGTAGCATTTGTATTACCTTTGTCCTGTAAAGAATAGAATAAAATTTATACATAACTTATCTAGGGACAGCTAGATGGTGCAGTGGGTAGAGCACTGGCCATGGAGTCAGGAGGACCTGAGTTCAAATCTGGCTTCAGATACTTATTGCCTGGCAGTGTGACCTTGGGCAAGTCACTTAACCCCACTGCCTTGCAAAAACAAAAGACCTTATCCAAGATATATGATGAAAAGAAAGTCAGTACTTAATAAATGCTTAATAAATCCTATGTGCATTAGGTCCCCAAGATTGTAAGTGAGTGACTAAAAGAACTATGAATCAGGGCAGTCAGAACTCCAGGGTGGGAGCTGGGGAGTTGGACATGAAAGTATTAAATCCTCTAGGACTCAGTGACCAGATTGGGAGGTGGCAAAGAGAACTCATTGAAGTTATTTCTTATCTAATAACCTGGTGGATCTGTGATCTCTACCATGGAGCAGGTCTTTGCCTGCCCTTCCATACAATACATTCTTTGCATAGACTCCTATAAATTTATCCCAGGATTTATATAAATTCGACCCAATATATTTGGAATCCTTCATATTCCCTTGACATCTCAAGGATAGAGAGGAGCATAGAGGTCATCCACCCTCTTAATACCTTTCTTTTCAGTCAGACTTTTAAGCATTTTTCTTTTCCATCTTTGGCTCCCCTCCTACCCCCGAAATAGACTTTCATCAGAAACTGAGGTAGACATTGGATTATGGTACTTGGAGTTCTATTTTCTGGTGAGTCACTAGGTGACTTTCAAAGAAATCATGAACAATTTTGATAAATGCACAGATACATATTGCCAGCCTGAAGTCTTTAAGAAATTATTTTGTTAACTAAATCAAATGCTTTGTTCTAATCAAAAGATAGACACAATGGGATCTTGGATCTTCCACATCTTTCCATTGAGGCAGCTAGAAGGCAAGATAAGTTGATTGCTGGGCAGGGAGTTAGAAATACCCTGGGCAAGTCACAGCCTCCTATTTGCCTTTTCCCCCCTAAGGCTGAAGTTCCCATCCCACATCACTTCCTTAAGCCTTTTGATAATCTCTTGTCACCCTCAAAATTGTGTCACCTCCAGCATGGACTTCTTCCATTTAGTCCAGTGCAGTCATTTACCTTTTTAATTTTTCTATTGACACTTTGACTTCAAAAGAACATCCAGAACTTTAAGAGTACAAATGTGGTTGTCCTTGATAGTGAAAAGAGCTTGCTAAATATAGATCTTTTTTGTCTTTTCTTATTGTCTTCCTTCCAATTTCTTCCCTAAATACCTTCAAACTTACGTACTTTGCTTCTTTGGACTCCTTGCCAACCTTTCTTGAAACTTTCCCTGCTTGCTTCTCATACTTTAATGAAGTTATACTAAGGGGGGCAGAGTCAAGAAGGCAGTGTGAAGATAGTATTTCCCAGAGGCTCACTTCCAAGAAACTCCAAAGGCCTTAAATTATGACTAAATCAAATTTTGGAGAGGTGAAACCCACAGACCCAGTAAGGCAATTCTCCAGGCCCAAGGTAATTTTGAAGATCCCTAAGAAGACTATTTCACCAGGGTTGAAGGGAGTGGCAGCACAGTCAGGATCATGCTGCTCTAGATTGAACAAGCTCCAGACTTCTAGGAACAGCCAGCCCACAGGGCACCTTGGTTCTCTGGGAGCACCTGGGCTCCAAGCAGCAGAAGTGGTATCCAGACCTCCCAACCCAGGGATCACCAAGCACAACTTGGAAGATCAGAGGGAAACCTCTGCCAGAGTGAGCACAGAGCCAAGGCCAGCATAGCCCCACCCTGAGAAACAGAAGCAAGCTTGCAGAGTCACCCATCAAGAGCTGCCCCAATAGCTGCTTCCAGAGGGCTCAGCTCACAGAAGGTAAGGGGGTGGGGGGAGACTGTGGAGGTCTCTCCACTATCCCTGGGACAGGACTGTAGTGCTTTGCCCACATTCAGACCCTGGTCACACCCTGGGGACCCCATTGACATAAAGCAGGGACCCTCCTCACAGTTCCTGGGTAGGGTGGAGTGCTTGTGGTCATCCACAGAGCAGAACACAGGTAGGAGAGCAGCCAGAGCCTCTCATAAGACCTTGAAGGAACTGAGATCCTTGTCCTTGTCGGAGTGTCCCAATAACATTCAAAAGAATGTTGAATGAAATTAAGGGCCATGGTTCATCTGAAACTTCATAAATACCCCATGTTATTTTATATCTTTGTTTAAATTCTGTACCTGAAATATTGTTAACAAGCTAAAAGGTTACTATTATATATATATGTCTTAAACCCTTCCAAATAACATTCATTTTAAACTTGGTTTTCTCAAAATTTTCCACTTGTTTATAATTTTTAACAGTTATTTTTGAACTCTAAATTTAATTACCATTTAATTTAAATTAATTCCAATTTAATTCAATAATTCAATGCCCTCTGAAAAAGGAGTAGAGACTGGTAAGCATATAATCATCACAGAAAAACATAGGTTACAGAATACTTTTTATAAGATGACACAAATGAATTACAAAGTTATTGAGTAAACCTCAATTGTAGCAAAGGAATGATTAAGTAACCAGTTTCAAAACTTTGCTTATCAAAGAAGTTATAAAAAAAATGTGTTTGTAACACAAGACATGCTCTACAAGCATATGTTTTCATATTAAATAACATTAATAATCCTTTTATTAGAACAAAGGTTTTCCCCCTTTTCTATTTTCTCATCCAGAAACCAATAAATTTTGGAAATCTCTCCTGGCTTGGGCACATCTTGAGATATAATCAGACAGTAAAAAAAATTCAAAGTTTGAGCTAATGGCTGTATGCATTCTTGTATATTGGGTTTGCCCAGGTAGGTCTGGGTAAGTGTTGATTTTCCCCTTTGCTGGACAGATGATATGGAAATTGATATGCTCTATTGACCAAGATTTAGGTGATCCAAATCACATACTTATAGCCCACTTTCTCATTGGTTAATAATAATAAAAATGACTATTACAATTACAATTGATTTCCACCCTTAGGAACACTTCTTCCAAGGACATAGAAATTGTGAGTGCACGGTTTTGCTGGATCTAAGAGAGCTGACCAAATGATCATCTTTTATTAACATGCTGACTTTTTATTTTTTTAATTTTTTCAAGGCAAATGGGGTTAAGTGGCTTGCCCAAGGCCACACAGCTAGGTAATTATTAAGTGTCTGAGGCCAGATTTGAACCCAGGTACTCCTGACTCCAAGGCTGGTACTTTATCCACTATGCCACCTAGCTGCCCCCATGCTGACTTTTTAAACCTTTTTAAACACCAACATTAATGGTCATCCAAATGAAGGGATCAAAGCTCTATACCCATAAATTCTCAATAAGCCAGTTTGACTGTTTAGAAACTACATAATTCAAAGAAGTTCTTTCACAGGGCTAATGACCTTACTCACACAGATTTCCAGGAACTTGGAAAGTTTACAAAATAAGAAGAATACAGACACCCCAGAGAAGGGGCTGGTGCCTTTGCCTGGCCAAGGTGGACTATTCTGGAAGGACAGAACCAATCTGGATACTCCTTCCTTTACTCCCTTCTTTTCACCTATAGTAATCAATTAGTAATTTAAGTTATGATATTATAAAAACAAGCCCAAACAACATGATTAACAATATTTCAACTTTAATGAATAGTTTTTAGTGGTAACTACTTATCTAAATTGCAGTTACAAAACATTATAAAACAAGGTTAAGCAGGGCTGATTAAAATATTCCAAGCTATGTTAGATAATTTTTTTACCTTATATGAATATATAATGTTTTAGATAATTTTTACATTATGTTTATAATATATTTTATAATATAATATTATCCAAATTATAAAAAGTTGACCAAGGAGGTGGAGCCAAGACGGTAGAGAAAATCCCAGAAGATACCTGAGGTCTCCCCAGTTTCCCTTGGGAACAACATTAAATCAAGTCTCTTAATGGTTTCTGGAGTGATAGAACCCACATAAAGATGGAGTGAAACAATTTTCCAGATTAAGTTGATTTAGATGGACTTCAGGAAAAGTCCCCCTCACTTGATAAAAGTAGAGCACATCCGAGCACAGACAGTGTCCAGGCAAGCTAATTGGAGATTCTTATGCACAGCACAGATCAGCAACTGAGACCCCTTGATCCTGGCTCAGCAGACTAGTGGGACAGTATGACAGCAGTGAAGTCTCCAGTCCCAGTGCAGAAGGCAAATTGCCAGGCCCAGAACCCCAGCACAGCAGGTGTTACTAGCCCTGACCATAGAAAGCTACTATGATGACAGGCAGATCCAGATCACAAATTCAGAAGAGGAAAACAATGTCAAAATGCCTACATGTGGAATCTGAATTGGTATTAAGCCCCAAAGCCCAAAAGACCTTTTCAAAGAATTCAAAAAGAAGTTCTAAAAATCAAGTAAGAGAGGTAGAAGGAAATTTGAGAAAAGAAATGAGAGTTATGAAGAATTATGAAAAAGTCAACAGCTTGGGAAAGGAAGCACCAAAAATTGTCTGAAGAAAACAATTACTTAAAGAAATTAATAGCTAAATGGGAAAAAATATCCACTGAAGAAAATAACTCTTTTATAAATACAATTGTCCAAATGAAAAAGGAAGTACAAAAACTAACTGAGGAAAATAATTCCTTCAAATTAAGAAATGAGGGTGGCTAGGTGATTCAGTGGATAGAGCACCAGAGAAGGACCGAAGTTCAAATGCAGCCCCAGAAACTTAATAATTACCTAGCTGTGTGACCTTGGGCAAGTCACTTAACCCCATTGCCTTGTAAAAAACAAAAAAGACAAAACAAAACAAGAAATGAACAAATGGAAGCTAATGATTCTATGAGTCATTAATCAAAAAATTTTTAAAATAGAAGAAAATGTAAAATCCCTCATATATAGGGGAAATCATATAAATATTTCTGGATTATTTGAAAGCCATGATCAACAATCTTATCCTAGAACCAGAGAGCAAAAGAGTGATTAAAAAAAAACCTCCTCTTGAAAGTGATCCCCAGTAAATCCCCAGAAAACTCCAGTAAATATTGTAGTCAATTTCAGGAATTATCTGCTCAAAGAGAAAATATGCAAGCAGTCAAAAAGAAATAGTTTATATATCAAATATCAAGACACAGTAAGCATTACATAGGACTTAGCAGCTTCTACAATAAAGGACCAGAGGGCTTAGAATATGATATTCTAGAAGGCAAAGGAGCTTGGATTACAACCAAGCATCAATTACCTCACAAAACTAAATACAGTCTTTCAGGAGAAAAGGTGGACATTCATTGAAAAGGGGAACTTTCAAATTTTCCTTATGAAATGACCAAAATTCAGCAGAAAATTTGATCTTCAAATACAAGACTCAAAATTGTTTACATCCTTACATGGAAGATGATACTTGCAACTCTTGACAACTGTGTTTCCATTATGAAAGTTAGAAGTGGCATATATGTACAGAGAATGTGAGTGTAAGTTGACTTTGATGTGATAATATAAAAAAATGAAGAGTTGAAAAAAATAGGATTGTTCAGTGATAAGAGGAAAGAGGGAGGCAGAACAGATTACATCACAGAGATGTAAGAAGATGTGTAAAAGATACCTTTTACCTAAAAAGGAAAAAGGAGAGTGGTAAGCATTCTTGAACCTTACTCTCATCGATTTGGCTCAGAGAGGAAATAACATATATACCCAGTTGATTATAGAAATTGATCTTATCTTGTAGGTAAGTAGGAGGGGAGAGACAAAAGAAAAGGGGAAGGCTGATAGGAGAGGGGAGCATATTGAGGACAGTGGCAGTCAGAAGTAAAACACTGGTGAGGAGGGAAAACAAAGGGAGAGAAAAAAGTATAAACAAGATGTGAGGGAAATAGGATGAAAGGAAATATTTATTTAATAATCTTAATTGTGAATGGGAATGGGAAGAACTCTCCCATAAACAAAAGGCAGATAGTAGATTAAAAACCAGAATTTTATGATATATTTTTCACAAGAAATACATTTGAAGTAGAGAGATATACACAGAATAAAGGTAAGAGGTTGAAGCAGAATACAGTATGCTTCAACTGAAGAAAAGAAGCAGGGGTAGCAATTATGATCTCCAACAGAGCATTAACAAAAATAGATCTAATTGGGGCAGCTAGGTGGCACAGTGGATAAAGTACCATCCCTGAAATCAGGAGTACCTGGGTTCAAATCTGGTCTCAGACACTTAATAATTACCTAGCTGTGTGACCTTGGCCAAGCCACTTAACCCCATTTGCCTTGCAAAAAAAAAAACCTAAAAAAATAGATCTAATTGAAAGAGATAAGAAAGGAAACTCTATCTTGAACCACAGACAGTGAAGTAATATCATTACTAAACAAGTGGTATAGGATCCAAATTCTTAGAAGTTACAGCAAGGGAGTTACAGGAAAAAATAGATGATAAAACTATATCAGTATGATCTTTAACCTCCCCCTCTCAGAACTAGATAAATCTAATCAAAGAAGAAAGAAGGAGATTAAAGGAATTTAGAAAAGTTAGATATGATAGAACTCTGGAAAAATTGAATGGGGATAGAAAGGAATATATCCTTTTTCTTAGTGGTACATGATACCTATTCAAAAATGATTATGTATTACAAGTATAAAAACCTCACAATCAAATTCAGAAAGGCAGAGATATTAAATGCATCCTTTTCAGATCATGATGCAATAAATAAGGCTGTGGAAAGATAGAAAAATTAAATGGAAACTAAATAATCCTAAAGAATGAATGGGTCAAAGTACACAAATCATAGAAATGAGAAGGGCAGAGCTAAGATGGCAGAATAAAGGTAGGAATTCCTACAAGTTCTTCCCCAGACCACTAAATATCTTTAAATAATGATCCTAACAAAATTCTAGAGTGGGAGAACTCACAGAAAGACTGAGTAAAAGAATTTTCCAGCCCAAGACAACTTGGAAAAGCCATGGGAAAGGTCTGTTACACTGGGGTTAAAAAGGGCCTACAGCACTGCAGCATAGTCTGGCAGTAATAAAGTGAACAGCTCCAGCCATCCAGGCATAACATACAGGGCACTGGGTCCCTGGAGGCTCCTGGGTCTGTGACAGCAGGGATGATTTTCAAATCTCCCAGCCCAGGGATTGCCAAGGACAACTTGGAAGGTCAATAGGAAAACACTGCTGCGCCAGAGTGAGAGGGCAATCCTATCCAATACAGGCCTCAATGCAGCCCCAGGCACCAAGGACCAGGAGCAGACCTGCAGAGCCACCTTGAATGGAACAACTTAGAAGCTGTTCCAAAGCACTTAGTCCACAGGAGATTGCAGAGGTCTCTTTGCTCTCCCTGAAGCAGGTTTCTGTTGCCTTGCCCATGTTCAGATCCAAGTTGTAGGCTGGGGCCCCAGTCCCAAGGAAAAGAATTTTACTGCCATAACAGAGCAGGGACTCTCCTTATAGTTCCAGCACTTTGAAGGGAGTGCTTGTGGTCATCCACAGAACAGAGAACAGGCCAGGAGAGCAGTCAGAACCTCTCATAAGACCTTGAAAAGAGCTGTAAAAACCCTCAAAAGCTTAGGACAATGTGTCATCTTCCCTGGAAGCAGAGTTCCACCTTACCAAAGAATTAATATCAAGTCATAGGCTGGGGAAATGAGCAAGCAACAGAAGAAAATCCAATAACAGATATTTACTTTGGTCCTATGCAAGATCAAAATACATACTCCAGAGGATAACAAAGTCAAAGCTCCTGTATCCAAAGCCTCCAAGAAAATATGAATTGGTCTCAGCTATGGACGAGCTCAAAAAAGATTTTGAAAATCAAGGAAAGGAGGTAGAAGGAAAATTGGGAAGAGAAATGAGTGTGATGCAGGAAAATCATAAAACAAACACCAAAAGAATGAAAAACTAGGAAGTAAATGTGAAATATCTCATTGGGGAAAAAAAATTGACCTGGAAAACAGATTCAGGAGAGATAATTTAATACCATATTTCCCCGTGTATAAGACACACCTTTTTTGAAAAATTTGGCATCTAAAAACTTGGATCATCCTATATAGTGATTGTAGTTTTTTTTACTTGCATTTCCTACTTTTTTCATATTTATTGTCTTTATGCTCATTGTTTCACATTTCTTACCAGTATATTAGGTGATGCTTTGCCACATTCTGCCCAGAAATGGTTCAGAAAAGATTTTCATACCATGTTTGATTCAAGTTAAAAGTGATCCAGTTTGCAAAAGTGAATGGAAATCATGCTGCTGAACCTAGGTTTAGTCCTCCTTCAACTGAAAAATCATCTAAGACTGGCTCTGGGAAGAAGAAACTCTACTGAAAACCCCATGCAGAAGAAGGCCTCATTTAGAGAGGGAATTGAAGATATGGATTGAAGAGCAAAAGACAATTGGAATTCCTGTATACACAAAGATGGTTCAGCCTGAGGCAAGAAATGCGAATAAAAAAGAAGTGACTAATTTCAAAGGAGGACACAATTGGTGCTTCAGACCAATGAAGTGTAATGGACTATCCATAGGCACACCAGACTTGACTAAAAGATGCCCAGAAAAGGTCCTTGAATTTCATGATGAATAAAACTTGAATTCAATAACTTTATGTAATTCAGGTGCATCTTATACATGGGGAAATACAGTAATTATTGGACTACTTGAAAGTCATGATAAAAAAAAAATTCTAGATTTCATTTTTCAAGAAATTGCCCTATATCCTAGAAGCAGAGGGTAAAATAGAAATTGAAAGAATTCTCTGATCAGCTCCTGAAGGAGATCTCAAATTGAAAGCTACTAGGAATATTATAGCCAAATTTCAGAACTCCCAAGTCAAGGAGAAAATATTACAAGTAACCAGGAAAAAAATTCAAATATCATGGAGCTATAGTCAGGATAATACAAGATTTAGCAGCCTCAACATTAAGAGCTCATATGACTTGGAACATTATATTTCAGAAGGCAAAAGAACTTGGATTACAACCAAGAATCAACTACCCAACAAAACTAAACCAACTCTTTTGGGGGAAAAGATGGATATTTAATGAAATTGGGGACTTTCAAACTTTCCTGATGAAATGATCAGAGTTGAACAATAAGTTTGATCTTCAAGGACAGGACTTGAGTGAAGCCTAGATAGAGTGAACAGGAAGGACAAATTATGAGGGACTTAATGACATTGAACTGCTTGTATTCCTGCATGGGAAGATGATACTGATAACTCATAAGAACCTTCTTATTTATTAGAGTTAGAAAGAGCATATATAGACAAGGCACAGGAAGGAGTTGAAGTTGAAGGTTTAATATATTAAAAAGATGGAGTTAATGGGTGGGAAAGGAATATGCTGGGAGAAGGGGAAAGGAGATATAGAATGGGGTAAATTATTTCTTGTAAAAGAGGGAAGGAAAAGCTTTTGTCATGGAGTGGAAGAGGGAGAAGGTGAAGAGGAGTCAGTAATCCTTTACTCTCATTGGAAGTGACTCAGAGAGGAAAGATATACACACTCAATTGGATATAAAAATCTATCTTATCCTAGAGGAAACATGGAAGAAAGGGGTCTGGGAGGGGGGAAGGGGATTTAGATTATATTAGAGGAGGAAGATCATGCTAGAGGGTAATCAGATAAAACACTTTTCTGAGGAGGGACAGGGTGAAAGGAGAAAGAGAATAGAATAAATGGGGTTGGGGGGCAAATAGGATGGAGGGAAACATAGCTAACAATAGCAACTATGGGGGGAAAAACCTACTGAAGCAATTTTATTTTAACAAATATTCTTTATCCCAAAGAAAGACATCTGAATACAGACTAAAGCACACTTTTTTTCTCACTTTACTTTTCTTGAGGTTTCTCTTTGTGGGGTGGGGGATTATGTTTACTTTTACAACATGACTATTGTAATGTGTTTCAAGGCTGAACATTTTTAATCTACACCAAGTAACTTGCTTTCTCAATGAGGAGGGTGGGGTGGGGGGAAAGAAGAGAATTTGAAACTCAAGGTTTTAGAAGTAAATGTCGAGTTGTGCTTTTGCATATACCTGGTGTAAAAAAAAAATTTTAGATAAAATATTAAAAAAACAATCATTTCATCACTGAGAATCGAAATGAGATAACATACCAAAACTTATGGGATCTAGTCAAAGCAGTTCTTAGGGGATATTTATATCTCTAAATGACTATGTGAATAAAATAAAGAAAAAGGAAGTTAAGGATTTGGGCATGCAACTAAAAAAAGATAGAAAAAGAACAAATTAAAAATCCTCAATTATATACCAGATTAGAAATTCTGACAATCAAAGGAGAAATTAATAAAATAGAAAGTAAGAAAACTATTGAACTAATAAATAAAACTAAGCTGGTTTTATGGGGGAAAAAACAATAAAATTGATAAAAAAAAAAACTTTGGTTAATTTAGTTTTCAAAAAAGGAAAAAACTAAATTGCCACTATCAAAAATGAAAATGTTTAATTCATCATCAAGAGGAAATTAAACATCATCTGTATGTAAAATGGATGTATATTTACAAAGATTGCCCTGATTAAAAGAAAAGTAAACCAAATACTTAGTCTCATTTTAGAAAAAAGAAATTGAACAAGTCATCAATGAATTCCCTAAGAAAAAATCTCCAGGGTCAGTTATTCACAAGTGAATCCCACCATACATTTAATGAATAATTAATCTATATAAACTGTTTGGAAAAATAAGACACAAAGGAGTCCTACCAAATTCCTTTTATAACACAAATATAGTGCTGCTACTGAAACCAGAAAGAATCAATCTATACAAAATTTGTAAATAAAATATTAGCAAAGAAATGAAGGCAATTTGTCACCAGGCTTATACACTATGATTAAGTGGGATTCAAACTAGAAATGTGGTCTGGTCCAATATTGAGAAAATTATCAGCATAATTGACTATCAATAATAAAACTAACAAATCAGATGATTGTCTCAATAGATTCAGAAAAAATTTATAACATATAGTATTCATTCCTAAACACTAGAGAATATAGGAATAAATGAAGTTTTCCTTAAAATGAATAGGAGTATCTATCTAAAACCATCAGCAAGCAGGATATGTAATGGAGATAAGCTCAAATCCTTTTCCAATGAAACAAAGATACCCTATTATCACCACTATTATTCAATAAAGTATTAGAAATGTTAGCACTAGAAATAAGAAAAAAGATATGGAAGGAATTAAAATAGGCAATAAGGAAACAAAACTCTCATTCTTTGCAGGTGATTTTAATGGTATACTTTGAAAATCAACTAAAAAAACCTATTTGAAACAAAATTGCAAGATTTAAAATAAACCCACATAACTCATCAGTTTTTCTATTTTGCCAACAAAGTCCAGCTGCAAGAGCTGCTGTGTATATCCTTTGATCCAGCAATACCCCTACTTGGTCTGGATCTCAAAAGAGATCATTAAAAAGGGCTAGGGATTCACATGAACAAAAATATGGTAGCTCTTTTTGGCAAATGATTGGAAATTGAGAGGCTATCTATTAAGGAATGGCTGAACATGTTGAGATATCTGAATATAATGGAATACTATTCTGTGAGAAATGGTGAGCAGGTGGATTTCAGAGAAACCTGGACAGACTTCAATAAACTGGTACTGAGTGAAGCTAACAGAACTAGAGAACAATAACACAATAACAGGAACATTTTGCTAGCATCAGCTACTCCACTCTTCTCTGTAATAGTGATGGAAGATAATTCCTTAAGACTTGTGATAGAAAATGCCATCTACATCCAGAGAAAGAACTATGGCATGTGAAGCAGATCAAAGAATATTATTTGTACTTGTTAAAAATATTTTTCTTTTCATGAATTGATACTGAGTCAGATGAGCAGAACCAGAAAAACACTGTACATCCTAACAACATCATGGGGGCAATGATCAACCTTGATGGACTGGCTCATTCCATCAGTGCAGCAATCAGGGACAATCTGGGGCGTCTGCAATGGAGAATACCATGTGTATCCAGAGAAAGAACTGTGGAGTTTGAACAAAGACCAAGGACTGTTGCCTTAAATTTAGGGGAAAAAAATTGATATCTTATTGTCTGATCTTGTTATCTCTTATACTTTGTTTCTTCCTTAAGGACATGATTTTTCTCTCTCATCACATTCAATTTGGATGAATGTACAATATGGAAACAATGTAAAGACTGGCAAATTGCCTTCTGTTGGGGGTGGGGGAGGGAAGTAAGATTAGGGGAAAGATTATAAAACTCAAAACTCAAAATAAAATCTTTAATAAAAATAAAAAAGAAAAAGAAATTTTAAAAAAATATATTTTTTCTTTTTGTGATTTTTCCCTTTTGTTCTGATCATTCACAACATGACTAATATAGAAATATGTTTTAACAAGATTATGTATATATAACCTATATCAGGTTGCTTGCTGTCCTAGGGAGGGGGAAAAGCAGAAAATTTTGGAATTCAAAATTTTATGAAAACAAATGTTGAAAACAATCTTTACATGTAATTGAGGGAAAATGAAATATTAAAATTTTTTTTAAAAAGAATTCTGAAAGTTACATATCAGCAATACATGAACTGAGAACTACCCAAAGAGTAGGTTGGTTCTCAAAGAGGCAGAGGAATTAGAGACCAAATTGTCATTATTTGCTGAATTCGGTAGAAAGCAAGTTTCCGAAAAAAAAAACCATCTTTTTTTCTTCTGCTTCTTTAGCTATACTAAAACCATTAGTTGTATGGATCACAACAAAATGTTGCAAATCTTCAAAGAGATGAGAATACCACATCATCCTGTCTCCTGAGGAACTTATATACGAGCCAAATTGTTGTGAAAGCAATGAACATGAACTTGAGCAGGCTTCAATTAATACTGGAGGAGAGAAGAGCGTAGTGTGCTTTGGTCCATGGGGTGACAAAGAATGAGATAGGACTGACTGATCAACAACAAGCTAGTTTGTCTTTTTGTTTGATGTGTATCTAAATTCTTCCAATGACTTGGCTAATTTCTTAACTGGTACCATACATCTCTCTTGATAGTTGGAAATCCCTATCACTATTCTGCCTGGCTGGACCATAGTGTGTTTGTGTGTGTGTGTGTGTGTGTGTGTGTTAAGGGAGGCCTGTATTAACAAGGCTGCAAAAATTAGCTGTAGACAATGCAGGGCTTTAGATGCCAGAGGATTTTGCATTTGTTTCTAACAGAAAATAGTTTATTGAGAGTGGTAAATCTATAGAAAAAACCTCTTTGGCAATTGGTAGAAAGCATGGATTGGATTAAAGACTCTGGGCAGAGGTCAAGTAGAACCATACCACAATAGTTTGAATGAGGGCTGGACCCAGGCTTGTGGTGGGGTAGAGCAGAGAACATATGGCAGAGATGCTGGGAGCATAGAAGCAAGATTTTGAGACAAATTGGTTATGTGGGGTGAGAGTGAGGTGCCAAAAATGGCAGAGATGCTGAACTTGGATGACTAGTCAAGTGGTGATGCCCTCTACTATAAATAAGTCAATTTGGAAGAGAAGAGGGAGGGATTGGGGAAAAAGATAAATCCTGTTTTGGACATGTTAAGTTTGAGATGCCTATGGAGCATCGAGCTCAAAATAATCAAAAGCAATGCTGATGGGGCAACTAGGTGACACAGTGGATAGAGCACCAACTCTTGACTTGGGAAGACCAGAGTTCAAATCTGACCTCAGACACTTATTACCTGTGTGACCCTGGGCAAGTCACTTAACCCCATTGTCTTGCAAAAAAAAAAGCAGCAAAGTTGATGTGGGCCTGGAGCTCAGGAGAGAGACAAGGGGCATGGGAAGAACATATCTCCCAGTCTCCCTTGTGAAGACATTCCTGAAGCTGCCCCTGACTCTCCCAACGCCCCCCCCCCCCCAGCTAATGGGTTCACAGTGTCACACAGCATAGAACCACCTTACTCTGGGAGTTCAGTAACTCAGGCAGACCTGTTACTGGCTCTGTGATTGTGAGCAAGTCCTTTTCCCTTTTCTGGTTTCCCAGTTTGGACATTCCCTCTTCTAAAGTCCAGTAATGTTTACCAAGTGCTTTCCCCTTGAGACTAGTGAAGTAGATCCCAAGTATCATTATCCCCATTGAATAGATGAGGAAACAGAGGTCTAGAGAGAGGATGGGAAGCATGTTGGCACTGAAATCCACATGTTCTGCTTCCCTACATGTAGCTTTTGTCTTTGTATATCCTGCCCCTGAACTCGACATTCTCTAGATTGGAATGCTTCATGGACAGTCACCAGATACAGTCCCTCACCCTCACCCCTAGGATCAGTGAGTTAGGATCACTATCTTTTCCCCTTCCACCCCTCTGTTCCATTCTTCTGGGTCCCTTCTCTATCTTCTAGAAGCATCTCCTGGCTCTCTTCTCCAGTTCCATCCTTGATCAGTATGACAGAACCTCAAGGAAAAAGGAGAAAGGAGCAGAAAGTGTCCCTTCCTCATGACCCATGTGTTCTTCCAGGTTCCTCAAAAAGATACTGAGCATTAGTTTATCTGACATTTCCCAAACTGGGTCCACACTGAAGGAGGTCCTTCCCCTCCTTTTCTCTTGGGTCTTTGTGCTCTAGTCTTCTTCTCTCCCCACCAAAATATGCCCCTGTTCATGGAAAGGGACCTCTTCTGACTCTCCAAGGTCCCAACAATGAAGGAATTACATCCATACCACAGATGTGGATTTTATTGACTAATCCAGAGGTTGAGGGAGTCTGAAAGGGAAGGGGGATGCTGGAAGTGAATGGAGGATGAGAGGGAACCTTGGGAGGGAAAGGGAAAGCTTTGAGATTCTCTGGAGATGTTGAGCTAGTGAGAAATGAGGTAACCTGGTAGTAGTGTTGAGAGACTAGAAGGGAGGAGGATAGATCAGAAGGGTCGGGAGGAGGATGGGAGAGATCAAGGATAAGGCTTAGTTGGGTTAGGTGGAGGTATCACAGCCTCAAGATTTCTTCTTCCGTCTTGGCTTTCGGTAAGAACCACTTTCTCTTTCAGAGGTCGTTATTTCACTAGTCCTTACTTCACTAGTCCTTACATTGGTCGTGGAGAGGATAGAACCGCTGGAGGATGTGTAGGTTGAGAAAGACTCTGCGTAGAAAAGAGCCAGGCTGACTAGGTTAGCCTCCCAGTGCAGCTTAGAGCATCCTGCCCATGCTCCCTGTTGTACTAATCCTCACCTGCCATGATGATGTTACTGACTTTCCACTTGAAGAGGAACCACCATTGCCTGAAGCACGGCCACAGGAAATTCCAGGAGATATATAGGAAAATAAAGGCCAAGTTCAGAGTTAGGGTTACCTGGTTGGAGCAAGAGAATAGCGGTGAAGCCTGAGACCAGTAAGGCAGAGCAGATGATGAAGGAAAGAATTCCTGAGCACACCAAATGAGATGGGATGAAAGGCTGAGAATAAGGCAGAATTCCTAAAGGCTTTAGGAAAGAGGTGATGATGATGATGATGATGATGATGTAGAGGAGGGAGGCAATGGAGGAATCAGCCATTTAGGGCCAAGGGGGGGGGTGGGAATAAAGGAGTTGTTATGAAAAGTCTTATCCATGGGTCATAGACTTAGAGCTGAAATGGACTATATAAGATATCTAATCCAATTACTTCACTTTACAGGTGAGGAAACAGACTAGAAGAGGTCAAATAATGTCTCCAAGGTAAAATAGGATGCTGGAAGAACTATGCTTTAAAGCCAGGTCCTCAGACTGTGGGCCCAGAGTCCCACCCACCCCAGATTGGGGAAGATTAGGAAAGGAGCTGCAGTTGGTGGAGGGGAGGGGAATGGAGGAGAGGCTCACCCACAAAAACATGAGGGCTCTGCGACTGCTGAGTGGGAGGCCATGGACGTGGAGGATGAAAGTGAGCTGATAATCACAGTAGGTACTTGTGTCCACACCCCTGGCCAGGATAGAGGTACAGTAGGGCTTGTTCTTAGGTGGGACTGAACCCAAAGGAAAATTATGAGTTCCCCATTCTCTTCTATACCACTTCACCTTTACTTTCCCAAAAGATCTTACCTGGTGCTCACCATGATTTTAAAAAAGAAGTCAGGAGAATAGACAGACTTGGGAATGATGTCATAACAAGGAGAGTTCTTCAGACACAGCCACCTGGGGAATTGTGGAAGTATGGAGTACTGGGGAAATCTAAGTCAACCTCCCACCTGTACCCCCATCCTTAAAGGTAGTAAGAAGCAGCTCCAGCCCCCCCCCACCATCCCCTTCTTCAAGGGCTGGGAACAGGTCACAGATAATGGACAAGGCATAGAGAAGGGGTCTGGCATCGGGGCTTTCCGTACTCAATGCCAGGACTGTTATACCGCAGGATGTAAAAGGCCTTATCATCCATCAAGTTGTCCTTGATAGTCCAGATGCGACTGTTAGTACTAGAGAGAAAAAGAGTCATGTACTGGTTCTGGCTGGGGCCTTCGAGGTCAGCCATCTGGTGAACTCAGATCCTCCATGGGTTGCCTGGGTAGCATGGCCACATGTTGAACACAGGGTTGCCCAAGGCCATTTCTCAGCTCATAGTAGACACACTTGCTATATTGAACCCAGAATGTGGCCTGGGACCTTCATCTTTAAATCTATGACTGTATGCTTGTAGGCTATCATGTGGAGAGAAGGGATTAGATAGATTATGTTTGACCCTAGAGAAGACGACTATGGGACAAGGGCTGGATTTAGAGAGAGAACCTGAGTCTGGATTCCAACTCTGATGCCTATTAGATACATGAGAATTTGGAGAAATTACTTAACTTTTCTAGTCCTCAGAGTCCTCTTCTGTAAAATGAGGGGGTGGGACCCTTCAGGGCCCTTTTAGCTCAGAATTGGTGCTTTTGTGATCTGGTATATCACAACAGAAGTGCCTGATCAAGTTAGAAACCCTTTTAATCAGGAATGGGGTTCCAGATGGAAGTAGCCTGCTTCTGGAGGTGGTGAGCACCACCTTTCAGAGGTTTTCAAGCAAAGGCTAGAGGACTACTTATTGAGGAGGTCCTAGAGAGGCTTGTGGGTCAAGTCTATGGGTCAGACTAGATGGCTATTCTAGTCCCCTCCAACTCAGAAAGACATCCATGTCAATATATGTGGGGGAAAAATTATCTTGGGGCAGCTAGATGACACAGTGGATAGAGTGCCAGGTCTGGAATCAGGAAGACATGGGTTCAAATCCGGTCTCAGAAACTTAGTTGCTGTGTGACCTGTGGCAAATCACTGAACCCTATTTGCCTCAGCTTTCTCAACTATAAAATGAACTAGAGAAGGAAATGGCAAACCAGTTCATTACTTTTACCAAGAAAATCCCAAATTGGGTCAGGAAAAATCAGACACTACTGAAAAAACAGAACAATAGCAAAAGTTGTTTAGTTCATGCATATGTCTGTCTGGGTTCACAAAACTTATAAGTAAAAGAAAGGGAGAGAATAACTGGAGAAGATTGATTTAGGGGAGGGACTCATGGAGCCTCATGTACTTGGGGTCAGTAGTTACGTGTCATTAGGACTGTTGTAGCGGAAGATTTCAGCCTCTGAGTAATCCACGATGTTGTCCACAGAAGTTCCTCCACCAATCACCTTCAGGACATAGCTGCACCAGAGACATAGGGACTTGGCCAAGGGTCCAGCTAGATAGGCAGTTCCACTTCCCAAGTCTTCCCTATTCTGGAAAAGGGAGGGGCAGTGGGGTCCTCACCCCAACCTCACAACACACACACACACACACACACACACACACACACAGAGTCACAAACTTCCCAGGAAGGGAAGTCTACAGGAAAGAAAATGGCTTTGCGGGTGGGGGTCTTAAAAAAAAGGCTTAGCTTGTCAGCACATTCTGGGGGAGGGTTATACCTCACCATTGGCATCTGTCCAAGGCTCCTGAAGTCCCTAGGAAATCCCTGTTTTTCTTTTTTCCCAGACTTCCTCAAAAAGTAATCAGGACAGGGAAGGCAGGGGACTCACCTGCCATTGAAGCTTCCTGACTCACCAGTCACCATGTCTTGGACCAGGAAGAAAGGAAAGAAAGCTGTGGGAGAAAGAGGCAAGGCTGAACTGGGGGAGAGGAAGAAGTCTTGGTAGGGCAGAGGGGAGATACTGGGTTGGGGGAAGGTCATGAGCTGGGTGACTGGGTAGGGGCCTTTCTCTCACGATCATGGAATAAGAAGCAAGGCATTTCAGGGTCTGGGTACAGGCAGTCAAAGTATCTCTTATTGGTCTCCTTGCAGTACTGGATCGTGAAGGTGATGTCAAAGGCCAACCGCTTGCCTGGTGGACAGCCGATGAACATGGGGATCAATTCATTGCCCTGCTCAAGGAAGTGAGGAAGGAAGGGGGGGGGGGGAGAAGGAAGAGTTGAGGAGGGAAGAAAGGAACACCAAATTCATCCATTGCTCCCAATCCCCTACTGTCCTTTCTAGACCAAACCATGAGGAAGCAGCAACATGCCATGCCCTTTCTCTCAGGGAACCCACAGAGTACTCTCTTGACATGAAGCAAACCCTCCTGGCTTGAGGAGACTCTAACTGGGCCTTGACCCACTAATATGCACAACTGTAGGAGAACAAGAAAAATGGATAGGTAACAGAACC
Organism: Macrotis lagotis; assembly: GCF_037893015.1. Taxonomy (NCBI): domain Eukaryota; kingdom Metazoa; phylum Chordata; class Mammalia; order Peramelemorphia; family Peramelidae; genus Macrotis; species Macrotis lagotis. The sequence continues at coordinate 901,641,243 of NC_133658.1, forward strand.
TCTAAGATCCCTTCCTTCAATTCTCTAGTATCTGAAGAGCAGAAGACATGAAAATGAAATGAAATGAAAAAAAGGACCTGAAACCACCCAAGGACAAGGACCACTGCATCCTTTTTGTCATTTCCACATGGAGCATGGGGGATGAGGAGTATTGGACAGGGATTAATTCTGAGTGAGCAGAAGGAACTCTTCACCCTCCCTAGCCTTGGGAAGACTAGAGCTAAACCTGGAGATTATCCTCCTCCCCTAAGAGTCTACCAGACCCCCATGATCCCTCTTCAGTTACCTGCATCAGATGACCATTTGGGGTTCTAAGAAAGCACTTCCCAGCTGAACCAATCACCTGTAGAGAAGACTCATTTCATTTATTGCCACTCTGGGCCCAAGTGGTCTTTTGCTCCTCGTTGTTATCTAGGGACTTCCCTCTGCTAACCCTGTCATTTGTGAACCATGTTCCCAACAGTAGACAAGAGGGATGATACCTTCCCTTCATCCCTTACTGCCTTTCACCTTGATGAGTATGGATGTTCTCTTCAGATTGTGCCCACTGATACTTTGATTGAAGCATTGGCGTTTGTCCTTGATAACCACCTGATAAAGTTGAAGAGAAAAAGAGCCTGGGATTCTAGAGAATTCCTCCCTATTCCCCCCCTCAGGCCTCTCCAAGAGAGAAGAAGGGAACATCTGACTATCCAGGGGTTCAAAGGCCCATCCTGATTAGATACCTAGTCGCAACCATTGTGCGAGCATGATTGCGAGCCTATCCCATGCTGTTGACTTTGTATCGCAAGTCTAGTACACTGTCTGGTATATAAAGGGCACCTAATAAATGCTTATGGTTTTAAATGATAAGTTGAGGCACTGGATTGGCTAAAAGAGCCTTGAGGTTTGGAACTGAGTCCTCCCCTGATCTGGAACCTAGACGTTTTCTTTGGCCTCAGTCAGTTTCCTCTTCTGGTGCCTGGGACATTAATTCCTCCCTGTCCAAGAATCCAAATGAATTGGTCTGCAGCTAGAAAACACACTCACACAGACACAGACACACACACACACACAGACACACACACACACATATTCACACGGTCAATTCTAACCTGGAAGAGGATGGTATTGCGGTTAATGAGATAATGCTTATTCACTGTTGCTGATACACACAAGGGGTGGGCCATTATCACAGCAAGATGCACATTCTGCTTATTGGTCAGAAAGGTATCTGCAAGAAGGGAGGAGAGAGACCACGGTGGGCCAGTAGCTCTGAGACTCTCCTCCCAGCCCTCCCAAACCAATTAGATTTCATTAACCCTTTGGGGTCTCCATGGGCCTGCCCACTTTTCCAGGAAGTTTTCTGAGAGAAGAGGTAAATGGAGAAGTTGTAGATGGCCCCCTTGTCCAGGTAGATGCATTCTGGCAGGAAATTCACAACCTTCTGATGGTAAATCTTGCCATAGCTGTCCATATTAATGTACACGCCAAACTTGGTCTGAAAGTTACTGGCTTTATAGAAATAGAAAGCCTGCCAAGACCAGGGAAGGATTGGTCAGGCTCGGAGCACCTGCCAAAAATCCCAACAGCCCCCTAGAGCTCCAAGGATCCCAGAATCTCAAGAAACTCAAGGAACTCGCAGACCTAAAGAAGAATCCCTCTCTTTCTCCTGTCCCACCCCCATGCCATCCAGTTTGTCTCAGCTCTTCTGAAAAGTCCCAATTGTTAGAGAGTTTCCCCTAAATCTGCCTCTCCTCTTCTTTCCAATCTCTTCTTTCTTTTCCTCCAAACTATTCTTAAGTTTTGCTCTCTGGGGGGTAAAGAAGAAAAAGGTGAATCCCTCTTTTACCCAGCAGACCTTTCAACATGACATACAACTGTTCTCTCTTCATCTGAGTCTTTTCTTGTCCAGACTATAAACATGGCCGGTTCCTTCAACAGGTTCTCCCACAGAATGACCTCCAATGCCCACATCATCCTTCAGACCCTAATCTAGTCAATCTTAAATTTGTCAATGGTCTTTAGGAAATGTGGCATCTAAAACCAAACACAACTGCCCAAATGCAGTCTGATGGGGCAGAGTATAAGTGGCCTCCAGATCTTCGACTTGACTGTTGCATCATATTAGGTTCCACCCTACGTTTGCACTGCCCCAGAGCCCCAGATCTTTTTAGTTTTAGAGTCCTCCCCTAAAGACCTTCCAACATCACAGCAGCATCAATCCATTAATATCTATGCTTTTTATGCTTTGTCATCCAATGAGTTAGTTGTGCCTCTTAGCTATGGTATCACCTGTTCCAGGTCCCAGAAACCCAGGATCAATGGCATTCTGGTACATGGTTCAACAATTGGATCTCTAGTTGTAGTGTTTGATGATTTCCAAGGAAGAAACGCTCAAAATTAAACAACCAGTTCTCCTGCAGCATAATGATGAGAACCCTCTAGCCCAGATCCCACAATAACTTTCTATACATTCCCATAACTTTCCTCACACTCCCCAACAGGAAAATGGACAGGGCAGTAAAAATGAGGCTAAGGGACTATCCCTGCCCATCCTTTTCACCTTATGTTGCTTCTTATCCTTCCACCAACGCCATGTTGGGTCATGGACAGGATCAGCATAGGGCTAGAAAGGCAAGAGAAGGTACAGGCAGGTACTGGGGAAGGAAACTGCCTGAGTTTTCCAACTGCCCTTCTGCCTACTTTGTACTTTCCCTCCCGGATTCACCCACACATACCTTATTATACTTAGAGTGCAATGAGAGCAGATGGTAGACAAGACCCTGGTAGATGGACAAAGAGACTTTACTGTGTAAGCCAGAGGGAGAGTTCACAAGGGGTGGCTCTGCATGATAGCGCTCCAGCCGTGTGTATCGTTGTGGTTGTGGCAGGTCCCTCAGTTGCATGTGTTGGAAAGGGCAGGGATTATCGTAGGAGAGGATTGCTGGAGGCCTAGAAATGATAGGGAGGGAAAGAAATTCACCTAAGCAAAGCCCCAGCTACTTCCATCTACATCTTCTATCATCTATCCATGGTTCACCCATTTTTCTATCCATTCTTGGCATAAAACTGTATATTGTCTATTCACTGATTTATCTTTCTGTCTATGTATTCATCCAATCAAACACTTATCAACCACCCGTAAATATGTTCCTTCATATATATTCACTCATGCATTTATTTATTCAACTATTCATCTTTCCCTCCTTGTGCAGCATGTGAGATTCTGGCACAGGACCACCCAGAATGGTGTGCCCCCATCAGAAATGGTCCTGTGCCCTTATGAGCAAGGCAGAATGGAAGCACGTCAAAGGAAATGTGAGATGCGAGGACCTACTCGTGGAGATCTCATGGACTATTGTAGTAGGGCATTCCAAGTTCATATTGGTCTGATCAGTCACAGTGGGACAACATTGTAACTTGTCCCTAACAGTGATGTCCTTTTGGTCTTTGATAACAAAGCACAAGAACCAACCAACTATCATTCCATCCATCTATTCATCTATCCATGCATTAGTGGATGATATCCACTAATAACTTTAGGAGGTTATCCACCTAGAGTAGATAATATAGACAAATTGACCAAATACCTGGTAAAATGAAAATGGTGGTGGAACATAGACGCCCCCCCCCATTCCCAAAGAGCTTATAACATAAGAACAAGAGGGATGAAAAGTCTAGTGGAAAAATAATTAAGAAACAAGACAGTGAGATCATTGTGATGGAAGCTCTGGGGCAGTTTGAGAAGAAATGGGGATGGGAAGAATTGTTTTCACCTGGTTGAATCACAGAGGCATTTATGGAGAATATGGCTAGATGTTCAAGGGCTTCTTAAAGTGGCTTTGTATGGGACAGAACTTCCAGGGTTCCAAGTTTTTTGTTTTTGTTTTTGCAAGGCAATGGGGTTAAGTGACAAGGTCACACAACCAAGTAATTATTAAGTGTCTGAGGTCGGATTTGGACTCAGGTATTCCTGACTCCAAGGCCAGTGCTCTATCCACTGTGCCACCTAGCTCCCCCTTCAGGGTTCTGAGTTTTGATAACCTTTCCTTTATCACCCCCACACCAATTATTCTATCATCCCAAGAGGTAGTTGGGTTCATCCTCACTCACGGGTTAATACTGATGTCGTAGGTAGTCCGACTAAGCAGTTGATAGACCAAGATTTTATTCACTGGTAGCACCCTTTTCAGCAGCCTCCCTTTGCCATCATCATTAACCAGGTAGACTAGCTGTGAGGTAAGGGGTTCAAAAGGAGGAAAAGGAGAATCATTTCAGCCTTGTGTGGATGAACTCCTTGCTTGGTGGCTAGGCCAACTTGGAAAGTCTGCGCTCTTTAAAACTCACCTGGTGTAGACCCAGAGAGTCGTAGAAGATGCTGACTGAGGTCTCATTGGCTGTATAGAGGTCTGAGTGTTGCATCTGGGAAAGGGTGTAAAGAATCTGCCAGCCCGCTGATGGGTACAGTCGGGATACTTTGAAGCTGCCTTCAATGATGAACCAGATCTGGGGCCAAGAGCCCAGAAAGGACAAGGAGGGAGAACATGAGGAAGGACAGGAACTTGAGGGCCCAGGTTGAATCCCCTGGGGGACTGGGAAGGAGGGTGCCCAGGGTGAGAGGAATAGGGGCATTCAGGGCCAAGCAAGGATGGGGAAGCCCCAGGGAGGGGCCTTGAGTTCAGAAGGGGGCAAAGAATAGAGAGGCAGAAACCATGGAGTGATCAGGTCGACTTCCTGTTCCCCACCTCCTCGTTCTCAGTGACACAGACCACTTCGCCTTTGTAGTTGCTGGCCACATACTTTATGGAGGACTCCTTGCTGAATTTGGCCATGTAAATGTAATTCTTATTGTTATAGCTGTGTAGGGAGGAGGGGAAACCCAAGCTTGGTCAAGGGCATCTGAAGAGAGGAGAGGAATCCAAAGAGCTCAACATCTCTCTGCTTGCCCTCAAGCTTGCCCCTTCACTGCCCATTGCATCCCTAGCTCCCCCGGCTAACAATTCAAGGAATCACACAGTCCAATGTCCCTACTGGATGGATGGGGAAATAGAGGACTGGAATCAAATAAGTCAGAGGTCAGAACTTTCAGGGCTCCCATTGCTTTTTAGTCCATAGTCTCAGTACATTGGGGCTAAGAATCTAGACCTAGTTTTAGGTTTGAAAGACCTTACAATATCACCTCATTTTATATCCTCACAATCATCCTGGGAGGCAAGTATATTATTGTTTCCATCTTATGGATGAGGAAACAGGCTGAGGGACTTGTCTAGGATCACACAGCTATTTAGTCTGGATTGGCACACAAGTCTTCCTTACTGCAGGCCCACCACTCCCATCCATTCCTACCATTCCAATGTCTAGTCACTCAGGTGACTTAGGATATTGTGGGTGAGATGAGGAATGTAGCTGACTCTCAAAGGGCAGGCAGATAGAGGGATTCCCAGCTATGGACAAGGCTCCTGGCCTGGATGTGTTTCTCCTTACCCCCAGATTCCCCATTGCCCTCACCTCTGCAGAATAGCATTGCCCCAGATGAGCAGCAGATGGGAGAAAGGATTGTAGAAGAGACCCTTGGGCACCAAGGGTTGGTCCGTATACTTCTCCATGCCCAACAACATCACAAACTCCGACTCCTCACCTGCCCAGGATTCAGTATTGTAGTCATTTGGCTCATTCCACACCTCCCTCGACTCCCCCAGCACCTCAACCCCATCTCTTCATTGCCAAGCCTTTCACATTCCAATCTCTGACCTCCAGCCCAACCCAACCCTCTCTCCCTATCCCAATTTCCCCAATTTCTAGCCTTTTGTTATACCCTACCCAGGTGGCTCTACTTACTGTAGGGGATGAAAGGGGGGATTTGAAAGAGCAACTGAACTGAATCCAAATGGGTGCCTTTAGGATCTGGTGAGTACTTTAAAATCTGGAAACGTGTCTTGTTGCCTTGAGCAAACTCCATGAGAAGTAAGAAAGATTGTTCCTCCGTAATGTACAACACCCAGTGGAGCCAACACTTTGGGGCTGCAGGGAGGTGGCCAGGGTTGCCAGCCTGATATTGTCCCCTGGAGGCCATTGTCACCTCCCAGGAAAGACCCAGAGCCCCTTTGTGCACTAACAGTTCCCCCAGGGATGCAGGGCCTGCCCTGCAGACCCAAGTGAGACCCAAGTCCCCACTGCTGACCTCCCCTCCCAGGGTCACAGCTCTCCAGAGAGTTCAAGACCTTCCCAGACCCCTAGACACCCTAAGGTTCAGAAATGGGAAAGGTCCTTAGGAGTCACTGAATCCAACGTCTTCCCTTTTAAATGGGGGGGGGGGGTGAGGCTGAAGCCCAAGGAGGTGGTAAGTACTCTTCTCAAGGCCACAAAAGTAGGCAGTGACAGAGCCAGAACTGACCACTTTCCACTACTCCATATTTCTTCCCCAGATCCCAACACTGCCTGCACAACCATATATCCATACCTTGCTGGATGTCACACAATGATTTCATATAGGGCATCCTCTTAAAAGTCACTGAGCCATCTGAGAAAGGAGGGATGAAAGAGGCATGAGGATAAGGATCAGCCCTAGCACTCAAAGTAGCTTCCCACTTACTCCTTGGCCTTAAAAATGGTCCAGGATCATCAGTAGCCTCTAGTCTCTGAGAGAGGGGATCCACAAACATAGTATACCAAAAATGATAGAGGGCCAGGGGAACTTCTCAGAAGGATGCCACAAGGCACAGGAGGGAATTGAATTTGAAGGTATATTTTTTTTTTAGTTTTTGTAAGGAAATGGGGTTAAGTGGCTTGCCCAAGGCCACACAACTAGGTAATTATTAAGTGTCTGAGGTCGGATTTGAACTCAGGTACTCCTGACTCCAGGGCCGGTACTTTATCCACTGCACCACCTCGCCTCCCTAAAGGTATAATATTTTTAAAAGATGGAGTTAATGGGCAAGAAAGGAAGGTATTGGGAGAAAGAGAAAGGAGAGGTAGGTTAGGGTAAGTTGTTCATATAAAAGAGGCAAGAAAAAAGCTTTTGTAGGGGTGGCTAGGTGGTGTGGTAGATAAAGCACCGGCCCTGGAGTCAGGAGTATCTAGGTTCAAATCCGGTCTCAGATACTTAATAATTACCTAATTGTATGGCCTTGGGCAAGCCACTTAACCCCATTTGCCTTGCAAAAACCTAAAAAAAAAGCTTTTGTAATGGAGTGGAAGATGGGGAAGGTGAGGAGGAGTGAGTCTTCACTCTCATCAGAAGCTGCTCAGCAAGGAAATAATATACACATTCAATTGGGTACAGAAATAGGAGAGTAAAGGGATGGGAGAAAGGGGACAGAGGAAAGGAAAGAAGGTTGTAGGTGAAAGAAGGGAAGGAAGATCTTGGGAAAGGGTAGTCAGATATAAGAGACAGAATAGAATAAATGGGAGTAGAGGGAATAGGATGGAGGGAAATACAGATATCAATAGCAACTGGGGGGAGGGGATATTGAAACAATTTCTCTGTTGGATTTAGCATTCTTTATCATGTCTTTCCCCAAAGAGAGAGCTGAGGGTATCTAAATACAGACTGAAGCACACTTTTTCCCCCACTTTTATTTTTCTTGAGCTTTCTTTGTGTGTGTGTATGTGGGGGGGGGGGGATTATGATTACTTTTACAACATGACTAAAAATGTTTGAGAGTACCCTTCTTCTTTGTGTGTCTTGGATAAATACCCCAATTGTCCATTCTTGTTAAAGCTCTATGCATCATTACTAATTGAGCAGTATCATTACTATCTGAGTAAACAATAACAAACTTGGGGATTAGAGGAGGAAGTCTCCTTGTTTTAGAACTCAGTGATCCTCAAGGGCAGGGCCTATCCACCTCTAGCAATGATTGGCACATAGTAAGGACTTAATGGATGATTGCAGATTGGTTGAGTGAGGCATCATGTATGTTATCCTTTCATGAGAGGATAGCAATCATCAACCAATCAATGTATAAGCATTTATTAAATACTGAATATCAGTAAGACTCTTTTCTAGGAACTAGTAATATGAAGACAAAGGATGGAACAATCACTGCCCTCAAGGAGATTAGAGTCTGCTGAGGGAAAAATCACATGCCCACATATATCTTTGTTGTTCAGTCATTTCCCTGGTATCTGACTCTGTGACCCCAAATGGGGTTTCCTTGACAAAGATATCAATGGTTTGTCATTTCCTTTTCCAGCTCATTTTAGAGATGAAGAAACTGAGGCAGACAGGATTATGTGACTTGCCCAGGGTCACATAGCTAGTAAGTGTCAGAGGATAGATTCAAATTCAGGTCTTTCTGATTCTAGGACTGAGGCTCTATCCACTGCTTGCCCTCTTATTAAATGGAGATAACTTAGAATATAGTTGCAAACAATTGCAAAACTCGCTCATGTCCCAAAATTATTCAAAGTATAGACACTAGACTCCTGATTGTCAAGGTCTTGTTTGCGCCATGGGCTTCTATAGTCAATTCCCTTTCCCTGCTGGCTCAACTTCTTCCCTGAATAAACTGACATTCTCCCTTGTTGCAGGACTCTTGAGGAAAGGAGGAAGCCCCAGTCAAAGGCTCTATTTCCCATCCTATAACTAAATGCCTCCCACCTTCTTTCTGAATCTTGAAGCTCAGAATCTCCCTTCACATTTGGCTCATTTTCTTGGTCAGGGCAATTAACTCCTTTCTCCAGCTATTATCTTCCCGAGTTCAGATCTGATCACAGATACTAGTTGTGTATTCTTGAGTAAATGACTTTGTCTCAGTTTCCTCAACTATAAAAGGAACTAAAAAAGAAAAATGGCAAACCACTCCAGTATCTCTGCCAAGAAAACTCCAAATAGGGTCCCTAAGAGTCTGACACAACTGAAAGGACTTAACTCCTATTACTTCTCATCCACTTTCACCACACCTACACACTATTAAACACTACTAGTACAAGTCTCACCACTGTAGAAATCTCATATGGGCCTCAGTGCTGCATGGAAATACTTTTATTCTTCCTTGATTGGTTCTCTATCCAACTCCTCTACCCCATCTCTTCAAAAGCCCCCTCCAGAACTACTACTTGCCTTTAAGTCAGGGGTTGTCTTTAGTAAATTTAATAAAGGCAGACTGAAGAACATGACACTGAGCAAAATCAATTTATTAACAGTGACACATAGAACTACTAACCAAATGGGTAAGACTGGTCACCTCAGTAAAGTCGGCAACCCCAGCCAGCAACCCCAATGAGCAAGAGAGAATCAGTTCATTACTGACATACCAGAATGAATGAATCTTGGTAGTCATGGAATGTGGCTATACTAAGAAAAGTGCACTAGCATCTAGATGAGGCTAATCATGCCCCTCTCTGACAATTCAGGAATATAAATTAGCATTTTATGGGACCCATCTGCATCTTGTCATCTGTTTAGGGGATCAAAATAACCAACTTGCTGGAAAAGACAAAATCTCCCCTAATTTCACAAGTAAAGGCAAGGATAGACCTAATGTCCTTCTCTCTTAATTATATCTTTGAACTAACAAAGGGAAGGCAAAATTTCTCAGCTCAACTCAACGATATAACAAGGATAAAATCAATTACGCTCTGTAATCAATATGATAGAAGTTTGAGATATTTTGAGTTTCTGAATCTGAGATGCATGAACTTTTTTTAATATTTTGGAAAAATATATTTCAGTGTAATTGGTTTCCTATGTAATTCTATGCATTTTATTTTTTGCATTTCAAAACATGACTCTTCTCAAAGAGGTCCATGAGCTTTACCAGATGCCAAAAGAGGGTCCAAGACACACAAAAACCCTTTATTGAGAAAATGCAGGAAACCCAATTGTTGAGTACCCTTCCCTTCCCTTCTCTATACTATTCCTTTACCTCCTCCTTTACTCCAATCTTGAGATATAGCCTTAATTTTTGTTCCATCAGTCCCTCAATTTGGGCTGTTTATCACATCTCCTATGTCAGTGAGCATTACTTGCCCTAGTCTCTCCTTCCATATTTCCTCAAACATGCCTAAAGTACCTTTTGTTCTAAAAATCACCTCAGCCATCACTTGAAATCCTTCACTTTTCATAGCAATCTTAGAAAAAGCCATCTGTTTCATCTTTTTCTACTGATTTTTCATTAACAACCACCTGTCTTCTCACCTTACAGCTTATCTGAAGCTACTACCTCCATAGCCTGTGGAATTCCAAAACCAAGAGTCTTTCCTCGGTCCTCAGCTTTGACCGTTCTGAAGTCTTTGACATGATTGGCCACCCTTTCTTCCTGAATAGACTATTGTGACACTACTGTCCCTTGATTCTCCCTCAGTTTGACCAATGCTTCTCATTCTTTTTTGATGGATCTTCAGCCTACATGATACCCATTAACTCTGGGTGTATTCAACAATGTCTGTCCAAGATCCTCTTCTTTTTTTCCTTCTTTGCTCTGTCAAAGATATTTCCTGTATCTGTTGATGTAATCGTTGATGTAATCATTGGCTACTGGTCTGGTCAAATTATGTTTACAGTTTTTCTAATATTGAATCAGTCTTGCATTCCTGATATAAATCCATCCATGCTATAATGTCCGATCTTTGTGATATGTTGCTGTTTTTCCTTACTAGCTTATTAATATTTTTGCATCAATAAGCTTGTTTTTGTTCACCCTGGTTTAGAAATCAGAAACACACATGTGACAGAAGTAATTTGGTAGGACTCTTTGTTGCCTATTTGTTCAAATAGGTTATAGAATCTTAGAATTTATTCTTTAAATGTTTGCTAGAATTCACTTGTACTTCCATCTTGTCCTGTTTTTTTTTACCTTATGGAGCTCATTATGGCTAGTTTATTTTGTTTTTCTAATATAAAGTTACTTAAGCATTCTATTTCTTTTTGTTTTATATTTTCATTAAATATTTGTCCATTTCATTTAAATAATTAATTTTATTTACATACAAAATAGCTAATTTTAATTTCATTTTGCGTTTACCCTTTTCTTCATTCTTTAAAATGATTTGATATTTTTTAAGAATCATTGATCTTTATTTTAAAAAAACTACCTCCTAGTTTTATTAGTTCAATTTTTTTAAACTTTTAATTTTTATTAATCTGATTTTCAGGAATATCTTTTTGTTGTTTAATTAGGAATTTTTAATTTTTTTTAGCTTCATGCCAAATGCATTCATCTACTCTTTCCATTAACATTCAGATATATAAAATTTCTTTTGAATACTGCTTTGGCTCCATCCTACAAAAATTTTACTATGTGGTCTCATTATCTTTTTTTTTTTTTTAGTTTTTGCAAGGCCAATGGGGTTAAGTGACTTGCCCAAGACCACACAGCTAGGTAATTATTAAGTGTCTGAGGCTGGATTTAAACTTAGATCATCCTGACTCCAGGGCCAGTGCTCTATCCACTGTGCCACCTAGCTGCCCCTCATTATCATCTTTAATAAAATTATTTCTATGGTTTCTTCTTTGACTTATTCTTTACTTTCCAATTTTTATTCTATTTTTCTAATGTCATTTTTGGAATGTAATTTTTATTGCATTATACAGTGGTAGTCAGGACCTGAGGAAATTGATGTCATGTCTCAGTTAAAGTTAACTACTTTGAATGAATGTAAACAGAAAAAGAAACCATCTCATGGGAACAAACACTTGTACATGATGCTGGGCCATCTCTTGCACTGCAGTGTCTTTGTTCTTTTTCCATCTAATACCTGAAGGGCAGCTAGGTGACACAGTGAATAGAGCACTGGTCTTAGAGTCAGGACAACAGGAGTTCAAATCCAGCCTCAGACACTCAGCACTTACTAGCTTTATGAACCTTGGGAAAGTCACTTTAACCCTAAATGCCTCACATCCAGGGCCATCTCCAGTTATCCTACTTCATATCTGGTCATTGGATCCAGATGGCACTGGAGGAGAAAATGAAACTGGTGATTTGGCACAGCCCCCCACCCTGCTCAAATCCACTTCATGTGCTTGTCATGGCATGACCTCCGTGATGGAAAAACATCGTCTAATACCTGACCTACTATAAGGGTGGTATAGGGATCCACTATTCAGCCTTCATGTTTCCAAACATCAGCTCTTTGAGCAAATGTCACTAATTAACCCAGTAAACCCTAATAAATCTATATATTCCCCATTGACTATCCTTATCTCAATAGTCTTTCAGAGGATCTACCACCCTACATTTGCATTATAAAAGCAACTTTGTCCTTTGATCCCATTTTGCGTCTTTCCAATGGACATAGTAAGATAGTCTGTCCCTACTCCCTGCTACAAATCTTGGTTCCTTACATACATTATGGTCCAAAAATGGTGCATTGATTATTTCTGCCTTCCTGATTCTGTCTCTGGGGAATTTATGCTCCAATATATGATCAATTTCTATCAAGGTGTGATATAATTATAACTTTTTTTTTAATTTGTGAGAAATAGGAGCCCCTCAGTTTCCTCTTAAAAATCCATTTAACTTTTAAGAATTTGGATAAAAAAATGTAACTTGGAAGTTATTCCATATATGCTATATATTAATGTTCAATTTTAATATAACGGTTAGTTTTTATCAATGACAACTTTTAGAATGGCACTTTTTAGAAAAATTGTCATTTATTTTAGATCTATGTGCTTTTGCTTTATCTGAGTTCATTTTTACTTCTGCTCAAGCATAATAGATTCTGCTCCAGTCCCTAATTTGAACTTTGTGTGGTTGTTTCAAGTGTGTCTTTTGTAAACATCAAATAGTTAGGATGTTTTTGATGCTTTCTGATATCCTCCATTTTATGGGTAAGTTCATCCCATTCATATTTCCAGTTATGATCACTATGTATTTTCCTCCAATCTATTCTCTGTCTATCCTATTTTTTTACTGGGTTCCCTTCTAAAAAGTCTGTTTTGATTCTGATCTATCTCTATTAAATACTTTCCCTCTTATCATAACTACGTCCTTTCTCACAGAGCATCCCGAGATTATATTGGTCTCATCAGTCACAGTTGGGCACACTGTAATTTGTCTCAAACATAGGGATGTTGTTTTGGTCTTCCTGGATAACAAAGGACAAAGAATCAACCGACCAACCAAGAACCAATCAACCCCTTTTCTCACAGTCCCTTCCCCTCCTGCTTCCTTGTTGGGTAAGATGAATTTCTATACCCAACTGTATGTGGAGTCATACATACATACACACATACATATTCCTCCTGCTATGAACCAGTTCAGATGAGAATTGGATTCAAGCATTTGCCTGATTCCCCTACCCTCATTTTCCCCTCCATTGCAAAGACTCTTCCTTGAGGACCTCTTTTATGTCAGAGAATTTTCCTTCCCACAGTGCATTCCTCTTTCTCACTCCATTTTTCTTTTGAGAATATCCCAAGAAAAACAGACCCAAACCCAAGCCCTCTGTCTAAATAGACTACTTCTGATTTAATCAAGATTTGAGGGGTTACATGATCAGCTTTTCATTTGGAAATGAACATTTTAACTTTATAAAGTTCCTTATTAATTTCTCACCCATTTATCTTTTTTATGTTTATCTTTTGAGTCTTGTATTTGAATATCATTTTCTATTCAGCTCTGGTCTTATTTTCTTGACTATTTGGAGGCTTCTCTTTTCACAATTCTCTTCCATTGCTTTTATATTCCCATTTTCCTCTCTTATATGATTTAAGCCCTTTTTAAAAAAATTCTTCTAGGAATTCTTTTTGGAATTGTGCCCAATCTACTTCTTTTGAGGTTGTGTTGAAGCTATTATTTAATAAATTTTTGTCTTGAACTTCTCTGACAAATTTTATAATCAGGTGGATTTTTTTTATTTTTTTCTCCTGTGGAGATAAGAGAGGATAACTTTCCTGATTTTCAGGCTTTTATGTTCTGTTTTCATGGGGCTATAAGTTTTTGGTGCTTCCAAGGTGATCTGGGGGGAGTTCTGATCATGTCTCTCCTAGTTTGTACTCTGGTCCTTACCCAGATAGGACTTAGCTTCTGTAGGCACTCCTGTCTAGCCTGGAACTACAACTTGGAACCCAGTAATAGGCAATGGAGTTGCCAAACAGTGTCTGGTTTTGGCCTCAATGATAGTCCAGAGGTCCCTTGCACTTTTTTTCTGACCAGACACAATGCCCCTACTGTCTTCTGAGTGCTAAGCATTCCCAATACCTCTGTTGAATGATTCTGCTTCTGTATTTCCAGGATTCAATAATTGGTGTTGCTTCCACCATGATGCACTCCCAGTTAGCCCCCACCCTAGAAATCTGCAGACCTCTCTGTCTTCTTAAGTTACCTGGGGCTGGAAAAATGATTCACTGTGATTTTTTGTTGGTTATCCCACTTAAAATTTTATTTGATTCACTTTTAAAAACTGTTTAGAGAGGAATATTGGAAGAGTTCAACAACAACAACAAAAAAAGCTCATTTATCTCTACCATCCCTGCTCTGCCCCTCTATACTATCTCACTGGTGATCTCTCATTAGTTGTCACAGATACAGTCATCATGTCTATGAAGATGACTTCCAGATCTGTATACCATGTCCAGCCCTAGCCTCTCTCTTAAATCCCTATTTTGATAATCATCTCTATCTTGATACCCAATATGCATTTACAAATTCAAAATGAAACGTGTTCTTTTTCCCCAGAAACCCACTCTTCCTTGAAATTTCCTTGTTTCTGCTCATATCATCCTTCTAGTCATCTTGATTTACAATCTAAAATTATCCTTGTTTCTTCCCTTTCCCCCTCTTCCTACTTATGCCCAGCAGTCACCTAATCTTATCTCCAAGGTTATCAAATCCATCCCCTTTTCTTCATTTCCTTGTTCCATATACCGTGGTGTTCAGGCTCTCATCACCTTTCCTTGGACTATTGAAATAGACTCTTAACTGGTTTCTGCTTCCACAAGGCATTGGAATATTAATATTAATATTAATTAATTAATATTCTTAAAGCAAGGTCCCACCAAGTCACACTTCTCCACAAAAGTCACTGAATTTTCATTCCAATTGCCTACAAAATAATATACACACTCCTCAGCCTGGCATTTAAAGCCCTTTGAGATATTTCTAATTATTCCCCTTCAATCAATCACCAATCCATCCAAAATGAAAATAAAGTACTAATATTCTATCTCCCAACTTGTGTCTTGCATAGAATGTCCCCACTGAGATGTCACCTCTTACAAAAAGCTTTCTCAATCAGTTTATCTCCTGCACCACCTCATTAAGACTTTCCCCTCAATTTATCTTATATTTACTTATCCACATGCATGATGCTCCCCCAATAGAATGCAGGAACCAATTTGCATTTTCTCATGGTCATTTCAAACTCAAAATGAAGCTTAAGACAGATTTCAGCTGTGTGAAGAAACCGAGTCCCAGGGAAAGAGAAAGACTTGTTTAAGGTCACAAAGATAATAAATGATACACTGCACAATAGAATCAGGTTAGACATTATAAGGGACTGGGTATGTCGAAGGAAGCAAAAATTACAATTTTTATGATTTGCTGTAATTCTTCCTTTATGTGAAAATGCATTTTAAATAAAAATCATTATAGGCATTTATCATAATTTTACTTTGAACTAAATTTTTCATCCAACTATTTTGGTTTTGCCTTTTGGATAAAAAAATGCACTGAATGCATTGAGGCAGCTTGGTACTTGGAGGTTTTCTTAATTTCCCATTCTTCTTAATACTTATTTGAAAATATTTAAAGGGAACCATAAGGTCTAGGAAAATGAGATCCTGACATCATCTGGGCTCACACATCTCCCCCCACAATTTTAAGGCCTGAGAGTCCCTTTTCAGAGAAAGGAAGCTGAGGGAAGCTACCTGTGATGGTCCCAAGGTGAAAGAAGCCCTCCTCATCGCCCCCAGCCAAGGCCAAGATGTACTCAGAGCCATTGTTGGGGTGTTCCACTGGACAAAGTTTCTTGATACACCGACTATGCAAGACTCGAACCCAATTTTCTGGGGAGAGGGAAAGCCTTTCTTAGGGCTGGGAGTCTCCCCTCTCCCTCCTCCAAAACTGTTGTCACCTTCTTATCTGAGTAACTGAGTCCCAGAACTCAGGACCATCTGAGAATGATCGACACTTCCTTCAGGAAGCCTCCATCAGGTCCCCAAGATCAAAATTGCTATTGACCAGCAAACACCACCCCAACACACACACACACACACACACACACACACACACACACACACACACACACAGACCTGATTCTTTTGTATTTTTATAGTTTTCTCTGCTTGGGTCAAGACTGGAATCTAAGATAAAGGAACATGGCCTTGTCTAAATTCTGGACAAGGGGAAAAGGGTTCCATGATCAATCTGATCTATCAACTAGAAGAGAAGGGCTTATATGGAGGGAGGCAAGACTTTAGGTTCCTCCTTATGGTGAGAGTAAGTATGCTTACTGGAGAATCCATCTGCTCTATAAGGTGCCCATAGACCTGCCCACTCTCTTCACATAAGGGTAGTCATCAGACATCCCAAAGGTTCCCTGCCCTCCTTGTATAACTCATCCAGCTGACCCTTGAATTTCCTGAATCATTCTTCCCTCCATCATCCCAGCATCTGGTTCAGGGCCCTGTATTCTATGGGCTCTTGGAAGATTATTCTGCTTTTTAGAGGAGTCGGACCCTAGGCTCAGAGAAGCTAGTCTGCCCCTATGTGGAGAGGGGGAAGAGGCTAGAACTAGGAGGGCCCTATCCCTATACTCAGGACTCTTCCCATTCCCAGTCTCTCACTGGTGCTACGTGTATTTCCAGCTCTAGGGAAGTAGTTGCCAGTGAAATAGTAGACAAGTTGGTTCTGTCGGATGAAGAGCGTGCTTTCGGTGGAGATGGTGTCAAAGATGGAGGCTGTAAACTTTTCTTGAGGACACTGAAGAGTACCTAGCCAGCAGCTATCGATGGTCAGCTGAGTCCATCAGGATTGGAAGATCATAGGATTAAGAGCAGGAAGGAGACTTAGAGGTCCTGTAGGCCACCACAGTCCCCTCCTATATAAAAACCCTTAAGGTTTCAAAGGAGTGAAAATAAAGAGATTGGGCCAAGGAACTTGGCAACTATGGGGAAGAATGGAGGTTCTCCCCTACCCCTTCCCATGCCAGGATGCCTCTTTGGCAGGGAGATGAGACCATGTGCCCACTGGATCCCCACTTTTGGGAATCAGCACCTTCTTCCCTCCATCCCTTCCCAAGTCTAGAGAATGTCACTTAGCCTCCCTCACCTCCACCAAGGAGATGTCCCTGAAGCTAGAATCAGAGATGAGAATCATCTTCTCATTTGGAATACCCCCGAGGATTAACACAGGAGCCTGGTTCATTGTAGCCCAGACAGGCCTAGATGGTGTGTTGATGAAGTCTTTGTGGGTTATGGCCCTGACCTAAGGAGAAAGGCCAAGGGACACAATGGGAGAAGAAGGGAAGCCACACTGGCTTCCCCTATCCTACTCAGGAGGTTCAGTTAATAAGATCACTTCCCCCCCCACACACACACACACACCCTGCCCCTCAGTCTTTCTCCCATATCCTTCCCTTACTTTCTCTCACCTCATTTCCCAGGGTAAAGATCAGTTTATCCTTCTGTTTTTTCAGGAATCCATTGATATTAATCATGAACCTGCAGAGGA
This sequence comes from Macrotis lagotis, assembly GCF_037893015.1. NCBI lineage: Eukaryota > Metazoa > Chordata > Mammalia > Peramelemorphia > Peramelidae > Macrotis > Macrotis lagotis. Next base: position 901,658,843 of record NC_133658.1, read on the forward strand.
AGGGAAAATAGTCTTTTAGGCTCTTCCCAGACTCAGTGTAGACTTCTCATTCCAAACCCTAACTTGATGCCTCTACACTGACCCTCTCAAACCTCAGGTCCCTGACTCTAAAGAGGCTGCAACTTGATGTAGTGACCAAAACAACTAAGTTTAAAGTCAAGGGACCTGGATTCAAATCCTACCCTTTACACCTAGAACCTCTGTGATCTTGGCTCTGTCCTTCTATGCTACCTCACTTGGTCATCTCTCCTTAGTTGCCGTGGGTTCAATCATCATTTCTATTGAGACGCCTCTCAGACTGAGCTCCTCCATGTGCCTTAAGTTTTCTCATCTATAAAATGAGGGTGTGGGACTCCATGGTCTCCGAGTTCTCCCAGGTCAAGTAATCATAATCTTTTAATCTAACTCAATTCAACAAACATTTATTGCTCATCTACTATTGTGTTAAGCCCTCAAAGATCTTATATTCTACTCATCTTTTACTTAACCTCCTGGACCTCAGCTTCTTCCTCTATAAAAATGAGGTGGAGGTAGTACAGTGGTCTAAGTGATCTCTAGGGTCATTTTGGATCTCTGAGATTCCACATACCTGGCATCACCAATGAGATCCCCTTGTTGGTTGCTGGAAATTTCAACTTCCATCATCACACTACCATTCTTCATGGGCATCGGGGTGTACCAATTTATGATACAGGCCTCCTCAGTACTACAGGCAACTGATAGGTACAGAATGAAATGAGCTGAGTGCAGGCCAAGGCTATCCTCACCCAGCCTACACTGCCTCACCTTCCCCCCCTAATCAGAACTCTCCCAAGGGATGAGATCTTGGTGCAAGGTGCAGGACTTCAGGGTAGGCTGTTCTTCTTCCCCCTTTCCTACAGAGGATAGGATTCCCCAGGAGCCTAAAAGGCCAAACTTTCTGAAGTTGGACCACCCTATCCTACTCACATCCAACTGAACCCTTATTAAAAGTTGGCACAAGGGGCAGTTAGGTGGCACAAAGTGGATAGAGCACTGGTCCTGGAGTCGGGTGGACCTGAGTTCAAATCTGACCCTAGACACTTAATAATTACCTAGCTATGTGACCTTGGGTAAGTCATTTAACCCCATTACCTTGCCAAAAAAAAGATGTAAAAAAATTGGCACAAAAATCACTATGGGCAAAGAAACCATAGTGACCAGTTAGTGTGGAATTCCAAAATCTTTTAAACAAACAATTAAACTAACCACTGTAACCAAGATCAAAAGGAATGTAGTAAATTGTGAAAAAAATTTTGCAACTAGAATTCCTGACAAAGGACTCATTTCTAAAATATACAGAGAACTGAGTCAAATTTTCAAAAAAGCAAGCCATTCCCCAATTGATAAATGGTCAAAGGATATGCAAAGGAAATTTACAGCTAAGGAAATCAAAGCAATCCATAGTCATATGAAAAATTGCTCTAAATCATTACTTGGAGAAATGCAAATTAAAGCATCTCTAAGATACCACCTCACACCTCTCAGACTGGCCAATATGACCAGAAAAAACAATGATCAATGTTGGAAGGGATGCAAGAAATCTGGGACACTAATACATTGTTGGTGGATCTGTGAACTCATCCAACCTTTCTGGAGAGTAATTTGGGATTATGCCCAAAGGGCAACAAAAATGGGCATACCCTTTGATCCAGCAATACCACTACTGGGTCTATACTCTGAAGAGATGATAAAAAAAAAAGGTAAAAATATCACTTATACAAAAATATTCATAGCAGCCCTGTTTGTGGTAGCAAAAAATTGGAAATTAAGTAAATATCCTTCAATTGAGGAAATGGCTTAACAAACTGTGGTATATGTATGTCATAGATCACCATTGTTCTATTAGAAACCAGGAGGGATGGGAATTAAGAGAAACCTGGAAGGATTTGCATGAACTGATGCTGAGCAAGATGAGCAGAACTAGAACAACATTGTACACATAACAACATGGGGGTGATGATCAACCCTGATGGATTTGCTCATCCCTTCAGTGCAACAAGCAGGAATAATTTTGAGCTATCTGCAATGGAGAATACCATCTGTATCCAGAGAAAGAAGTATGGACTTTGAACAAAGACCAAAGACAATTTCCGTCAAATTAGGGGAAAAAAAGCATTATATTATTATATAATTTTACTATCTCATACTTTATTTTTCTTCCTTCAGGATTGATTTCTCTGTCATCACATTCAACTGAGATCAATGTATAACATGGAATGAATGTAAACACTAGCAGAGTGCCTTCTGTGGGGGGTGGGGGGAGGGAAGCAAGAATGGGGGAAAAATTGTAAAACTCAAAATAAATAAAATCTTTATTTTTATAGGTTTTTTTTTTTGCAAGGCAAATGTGGTTAAGTGGCTTGCCCCAGGCCACACGGCTAGGTAATTATTAAGTGTCTGAGACCTGATTTGAACCCAGGTACTCCTGACTCCAGGGCTGGTGCTTTATCTACTGCACCACCTAGCTGAAATCTTCCTTTAAAAAAAAAGAAATTAAAAAATTCAAGCAATTAAATGTTTGACTAGGCAGCAGGGGTCTTTGGGTACCTCAGGTGATTGTCCAGGGACCCAGGAACCAAACTAGCTAAAAACAGATTTATTTATTCCTCCTCTTGTCTAACTTGGTGACAAGAGTCCTTGAGCAACAATCTTCCCCAAAACTTTGTCCTTCCTCAGCCCACCCAATCCATTGTTGGGGGAGGACCCTTACGGTGGGTGCCTAATGGTGCTCCCACCATCTGGATTTGCAACCTTTCAGACTTCCACCTCCGGAAATTCACAGGGGCATAGAAGGTGACCACCGCAATGGGGACCAGACCCTTAAGGTGGCCCCCACGGACAAAGGCTTCTGCAGCCTGTGAGAGGGTCAAAAAGAAGTAACACTGATTACTCTATGGGGATGACCAGACCCTCCCTGTTCCCCCCCACCATGTGCCTAGGCCTGGACCTAGAGAAAGCTTCTGACCCTGCCTATCTGGTTGAAAGAGGTAGGGGCTTGAGGCAGAATACAAAACTCTGCCAGGCAAGAACCCAAGGGCAAAAAAAAAAATGGCTTCTTTCCTGACTCAATGAAGAGTCAAGCACCATCTTTGAAATTCTCCAGGATCTAGGTTTTCTTCCTGTATTTCCTCCCCTCCCCAATCCTCAAGCATTCCTTATCAATAGGAGTCCTCTGGCATAGCCAGCCAGGAATGGAGTTGCCCATCTACCAGGGGAGACAACATTTCCCTTCCTCGGGGCTCCAGGGCATCTTCTAAAGATTCTCCATTTTAGGAGAGCACTGAGGATTAGAACATGGAAACTGACTGGATTGGGGCCAAGAGATAGCAATGTCCGGAAGCTCCTTGGCTAAGTTGAGGGGAAGATGCTGGGGGGACAGGGAGAGAAGCTCTGTTGGATGGGTCCCCAGAGTTGGTGTAAGTGACTCATCTTAAGATGAGTCCCCACCCATCAAGGACCCAGGATTTCCCCCTCCATCCACCTTGTGTCTATCTATCCATCTGGTTCCATTCCTCCCTCCTCCTCCACCCCTCCCCCTCACCGGTTTGTTGCAAGAGAAGTTAATCTTCATGAAGTAAGGGAAGCCCTGGTATCTCTGAAAATAAGAGTACATTCAACTCAGAGAGATCACCCCAACACCTGACCACCCCATAATCCCTTGCTTTCCGCCATTCCATCTTCCTTTCCCACCCCCTTCCACAAACTCCAGGAAAAGGGATAGCCAAAGCTTTGGGAGGGGGTCCTGAATACATCAAAGGAGCTGTCCCCAATGAAAGGAGGGGAGAGGGGTGAAAGGGCAGAATGGAAGGAGAGATGGAATTACAGATGAGATTGAGAGGTAGAATGAACCCCAGAGGCTATCTTATCCAACCCCCCCCCTCATTTCACAATTAAGGAAACTGAGGCCAAAAGAGGTGAAGATGACTTGCTTGCTCAAGTAGCAAAGAGGATTGCCAGACAGGATCCACACAGAATAGAAGGAAGAGTGGACAAGAGGCCAGGTGGAAAGAGGGAAAGGCAGAGAGGGACAGCTGGGTGGCTGGGAGGGTAGTATGGAAGGGACAGAGGAAACCGGGAGGAAGGGGAAAGACCAGAGGGCCAGTTGGAGCAGGCCTCTACCTCTCTGTGGTCGATGGGTGAATCCAACAGTTGATGGAAGAACTGGGCTACAGAATTAACTGGTTCCTGCAGGAAAAACCTTTCATTGCCCTCTCCCAAGGTTTCATAGCTGTTGAGTACCACTCGCCATTGGCAGTCGTCCTCCCACCGCTTCCACAGTTGGACCAGGGCCGGCGGCAGCAGCAGGAGCAGCAGCGGCAGGAGGGACACCATCGGGGTGGGGAATCCGGAGCTGGGGAGCCCAAGCAGGGAGTCATGGGGGAGCCCTCGCTCCTTCCCCTCCGGGCCCCCGAGCAAAAACAATGAGGCCTTAACCACTGTTCCTTAGTCTCCCCACTTCACCAATGGAGGAAACTGAGTCACAGGCCAGGACTTATTTGCACCAGGCTACTCGAGGATGGTGGGGGAAGGAGTTCTTCGGTCCCTAGGAGTGGCCACGCCTAACCCTCCCTAAACCCCGCCCCTCCCTCCAGGTCTAGCTCCCCCCAACACCACCCCCCTACACGCACACACTTCCCACCCCAGCCTTCCTCGAGATCACTCCCTCGCCCTCTCCCATCCGGCTACTGCTTTCTCTCATCCATCCCTCCATCTTCCTCGTCCTCAACTCCAGGGAGGCCAGACACACCCAGAAAGTCAGATCCTTCCCTTCTCCCGGACTCCGTTTGGTTGGGTTCCGGCAGTCAAAGGGTTAAGTGCCTAACGGCTAGTCACTGCCACCCTACAGCACGCGCCCCCCACCCTGGTGGGATGTCTAAGAAAAGTTCGGGACCTTCAGACCAAGGCGGCTCCCTAAGCCTCTGCCCCAGCCAGCTAACTTTTTTTTGGATGATCACATTCAAATTCTTCATATTTCATACATAATTATATCTGCGATTACATTTTATCTCACCAGTATTCGTTCATTTATATTTTCTTTTCTTTTTTGGTCGATTATCAAGCTGAATCTGGAGCCAGGAAGACCTGAGTTCAAATTTAACCTCAGACTCCAGCTTTGTGATCTTGGCAAGTCACTTAAGGTGTGCCTCAATTTCCTCAACTGTAAAATGGTATGAATCTCCAGGGTCAGGATGAGATATTTGGAAACTTCTCTATTCTCGCTCTCTTTGACTTGTCTGCAGCATTTTATACTGTATATTTATATACTGTATATTATACTCTCCTCTATCTGTGTTTTTGCGATAAGATTCTTCCTACTAACTGCTCCTTCTCTCTTTGTTGGATCCTCCTCCAAATCACATTCTCTAATTGTGGGTGTCCCTCGGGCTTCTGTCCTGCCTTCTCTTCTCTTCTCCCTTCATACTATTTCACTAGGTGATCTTATCTGTTCCCTTGGACTTAATTATCATCTCTGTGCTGATGATTAACATATTTCATTCACAATTATAACTGGGTTTACATTTTGCCTCATCATATTTAATTACATTTTCTTTTCTTTTTTGTTCAGTTATCAAGCTGAGTCTGGTGTCAAGTGGACCTGAATTCAAATCCAAGCTCAGACACTTACTAGCTATGTGATCTGGGCAGATGGAATAACTTGGAGAACACTGGGATTTCAAAGACACACTCAGACTTCTAGCTTACTTTCAAAATCTCAACTCAAATCCACTCTTTACTCTTTCTCAAGTCCTCTTCATTCCATTGCCTTCCCTAGAGCACTGACCTTAGTGCCAGGAAGTCAAGAGTTTGAATGCAGCCTCAGACACTTGACACTAAATAGCTATGTGACCTTGGGCAGTCACTTAAACCTGATTACTTCTCAGCTAGGGTCATCTCCAGTCAACCTGATTCATATCTGGACCCAGATGACTCTGGAGGAGAAAGTGAGGCTGGTGACTTAGCACAGCCTCACTCACTTGCTTCGATCCAATTCATGCACTTGTCATGGCATCACCTCCCCTGATGTCTTCTTCAAGAATGAAAGACAAACATCATCACTGATCATATATATATATATAGCTTGCTTTGTATATATTTATTTGTATGCATTTCCCCATTGCATTGTAAGATCCTGGAGGGCAGGAACTGTCTTTTACCTTTTTTTTTTTTATATATATATATCCTCAGCTTTTTGAATAGTCTGGCAAGAAATAGTGGACATTTAATAAAATAAATGATTTAATGTTTAATGCTTGACTGATTAAGATAATACACAAATGGGAACTAGAAAGCATTGGAGGATCTAAGGAAGGCACAAAAAGTACAAAAAGTCAGAAACAATACTAGGAGAGAAATGAAGGTTGACCCCAAGAGGAACTCACCAATGGCAGAAGAGGACCAATGTTGAGAGATGTTCCAGAATGAGGATGATTCAGGAGCTAATAAAAGTTTCAGGGAGAAATGGCATTTCTTTTTGACAAGGTTACCAGATGATGGAATGAAATCAGTATTATCATTTCTTCCAGAGGCAATTCATTCCCCTTTTGAACAACATGAATTCTTAAGGAAATTTTTACTTATAACAAACTAAATTTGTTTCTTTTTGACTTCTATTCATTGGTTCCAATTCTGTTCTCTGGCACAACACAAAATAAGCCTAATCCATCTTCCATGTGACAGTCCTTCAAATTTCTAAAAACCACCATTGTTTCTCTTTCCTTTAGTGTTCACTTCTCTAGATTAACCTATCCTAAGTGTTTCATCTGATTCTCAAACCCTTTCACCAATCTATTTGCCCTCTTGATGATGCTATCAAGTTTATCAATGGTTCATTCTGGAAGACTACAGACCAGTTTATTAAGCAACCCTCTGAAGAGACAGTATCTGAGACCTGAACTACTTCATTCTTATCTAAACTGGTCAAAGGAGTGAAGGAGAGAGACAGAGAAAAAGAGACAGAAATGGAGACAGAGACAAAGAAAGAGAAAGAAATACATTTCAGGCAAAAGGGAAAAAGGAAGAAAATTGATGGAATTGGAGGGTAAACTAAGGGAGGCATCAAAACAAAGCAAACTCCAAAAATTTCATCCCTATCCCTAACTAGCCATGGTCCCTGCACTTTTGGGGGCCTCAGTTTCCATAGCTATAAAAGAAGATGACTAAATTGACTTCTAAAGCCCATCCTGGCTTTTTATTTCTGATCTTGTGAACTTCTCAAGAACTAAACATCCAAGGGGCCGCTAGGTGGTGTAGTGGATAAAGCACTGGCCTTGGAGTCAGGAGTACCTGGGTTCAAATCCGGTCTTAGACACTTAATAATTACCTAGCTGTGTGGCCTTGAGCAAGCCACTTAACCCCATTGCCTTGCAAAAAAAAAAAAAACTAAAAAAAAAAAGAAACTAAACATCCAGAACTAACCTCCAATTGTGAACTGGTTAAGTTACTGTGCAACATAACTTTCACTAAATATGACCTAGATTTGCACTAGGGTTTTTTTCCTCCAATAAAAAAATCCGAACTTTTATTTACATTGTAGAATTAGAATAGAAACACATTTCCCTTTTTTTAAATAGCTTCTTTCTTTTTCTTCTGGCAAGGCAATGGGGTTGTGACTTGCCACAGGTCACACAGCTAGGTATCTGAGGCTAGATTTGAACTCAGATCCTCCTGACTTCAGGGTCAGTGCTCCATTCACTGCACCCACACATTTCCTTTTGTCTTTCATGAACAATCAAGGGGAAAAACTTCCAGAAGTTTATGGGCAGTGTTTGGAGAACATTAGAAAAGGGGGATTACCTAGAGCATGCTGACATCAATAACTCAATTTGCTAATCCCAATGAAAATTAAAAAGGGATAAACATCAGTACTTTAGCTTCAAAAAAATCATGGTGTTTAATGGAGAACAATAGTTTTATAAGTTTTTTGACTGTCATATCCAGATGCTTGAGATGAACTACTCTTTACAGTCAACACCTCGACCATCTTATGGTTGTGAAGAAAAGGTTTTTTTTGAAATATAAAATATTGACATCTAGACATTTAAAATTTCATCCTAATAATTCAGTCTTAACAATCTAGTCTGCCAATTTGAATCCCAATTCTGACTTCCCATTGGTTATCTGAAAACCTGAAAAGATGCTGAGTCTTCATCAGATCATTAATAAAGATATTCAGCTGTGCAAAGTAAGGCATTGATCTTTGGAGAACTTCACTGGATACCCTTCCAAAAGACCACTGAATCATTAATGGTTACTCTTAGGTCTGTTCATTCAATTGAATAACTCAAAATGTGGAATGACAGCCCATAGAGTATGGTCTTTACTAGGGGAAGCAATAGAGAGCCAATGAAGGATTTGGAGATGATTAACAAGTCTTGGGAAGACTTGGCCATTGTGGCATAACTTGATGCAATAGAACTCAATAGAACTAGGTGGCCTAGTGAATAGAGCACTGAACCTATAGTCAGGAGGACCTGAATTCAAATTTGAGCTCAGCTTAATAATTACCTAGCTGTGTGGCTTTGGGCAAGTCACTTAACCCCATTGCCTAGAAAAAAAAAATTTTTAAAAATAATCATTACCTATCTCTGTGATCTTGGGCAAGTCATTTAACCTTATTGCTTTGGAAAACAAAAGACAAAAACAGAAAGAATTCAAGATTTGGAATCTGAGGAGTTTGATTAGAAGCCCTATTTCTTTACTACTATCTCTGTGACTTGGAACTTGGAAGTACAGTTAATCTCTGGACTTCAGATTTGTCTCTTTGATATATGTCCTTACTTTTCAAAGAAGGCCATGACATCAGGGATGTGATACTATGAAATACACCTAAATTGGATTGAATGGGGGGGGAGGTGTTTTACAAAGTCACCAGTTTTCTCCTCCAGAGACACCTGGGTTCAGTGGCCAGATATAAATCAGGATACCTGGAGATAGTGTTGGATGCAAGGTAATCAGGGTTAAGTGACTTGTCCAAGATCACCCAGCTGGTAAGTGTCTGAAGTCAAATTAAAATTCAGGTCCTCCTGACTCCAGGGCCAGTGCTCTATCCACTGTGCCACCTAGAGTGATCTTTAATGTTCCTATTCTAAATCTAGGTCTCCATTTTAGTTCAATGTCACCTTGGAAGGAGGTCACTGGTGGAGGGATGCAGAGATCTGTGCTTAAGTTTTTGGTGTTTAAAATTTTAATCACTGACTTGGATAAAGGCACAGCTAGCATGTTTATCATATTTGCTAATGACACCAAACTGGGAAGAAAAGCTTGCTAGTATGTTGGATGACATTTACAATCTAAAACATTATCCTCAAGCACTAGCTGAATCTCATATGGCTAAATGCAAAAGAAATGTGTCAAATCCTACCCTTGGGTTCAAAAAATCAACTTCAGAAGTTTAAGATAGAAGAGACTGGGCTAGAGTATCATATATCTGAAATAAGATCTGGGGGTTTTAATAGAGTCCAAGCTCAAATGGATTCAGGAGTATGACAAAAGAGGAGGAAAGCATTTCTCATTTGGGTCTACATTGAGAGATAAAGTATCCAGGACCAATAAAGAGATCACTGTACTGTGTTTGACCTCCAGTCTGATCAATACTTGTGAAGTTCTTAATATTATACTTTGGGAAGAACATAATATAAATTGGAGAATATCTAGAGGAAGGGAGCCAAGTTGGTTGGTGACAATTGGTTGAAAGAACTGGGAAACTTTATTCCAAAGAAGTAAAGACTTGATGGTGGAAGGGGTGATAGACCTCTTCCACTATTTTGATATTTGGAGGGTTGTCATATGGCAAAGACTAACTCTGCTGGGTCCTAGATGGCAGAACCAGGAGCTAAGGGAGGAAGCTGCTGAAATAAATTAAATTCTGGGGCAGCTAGGTGGTTCAGCAGATAGAGCACTGGCCCAGGAGTCAGGAGGACCTGAGTTCAAATCAGGACTCAGACACTTAATAATTGCCCAGCTGTGTGACCTTGGGCAAGTCATGTAATTCCATTGACTTAAATAAAAAAAATTTTAAAACATTAAATTCTAATAAAAAAGAGTTTCCTAGTAATTAGACTACTAGAAATGCTTTGGGGGTGGCTAGGTGGTGCAGTGGATAAAGCACCAGCCCTGGAGTCAGGAGTACCTGAGTTCAGATCTGGCCTCAGACACTTAATAATGACCTAGCTATATGGCCTTGGGCAAACCACTTAACCCCATTACCTTGCAAAACCTACCAAAAAAAAAAAGATACTTCCAATAGAGTCAGACCCTCAGGAGCTATTTTGCAGTCTCTCCCTCCTTCAGGATCCCTGGTAGATAACAATGTCAAAGGGGTCAGCTGGAGTCAAATTAGAGATGTTTGACTGAGGTAGTGGAGTTTCAGTAAGGATATATAATGTCAACAGATGGGTTGAAGAAAAAAAAAGAGTCTATAATTATGAAGAAGAGATGAGAAAATGTTCTTCCCTTCCTTCTTTGTACAGTTGGGGGACTATGGGGGTAGACTACTGCCTAGACTGTCACAGTCAATATATTGGTTAATTTTACTCAACTGTTTTCCCCCTCTATTGTATTTTTCTTATTAAGGGATGTCTATCTAGAGGGAACAGGAGGAGCTATTATCTGGGAATGGAGAAAAAATGTAAAAAAAAAAAGAAATGACATCAGCAAAAAATTTAAGAAATATTTTCTAGGTTTTCTTGTCCTTCCTACCTCTCTTCCTTGAACAGTTCTTCCTTGGCTTCATGCTCTAGTTTTTTTTCTTCCTCTAGCCACTGTTTGAAAAGGATTTGATCCTTCCTTAGAAATCAACTTTTCTCTCTCCTTTATCTGTCTTAGGGCTGTGCTATGACTTTAACTCACACTTTTGGGGGCCCTTAGTCTCTTTCTCCTAAAAATGAGGGGATTGGATTCATTTTTGAAAAAAAAATTATTTCAGGCAATGGGGTTAAGTGACTTGCCCAAGGTCACACAGCTAGACAATTATTAACTGTCTGAGACCAGATTTGATCTCAGGTCCTCCTGATTCCAGGGCAGGTACTCTATCCGCTGTATCACCTAGCTGCCCCTGGATTCATTTTTGAAAGGGTCCTTTCAACCTTAAATCAAAGGATTTAGGACAAATCACTTCCTGGGCCTTAGTTTCCTCAAATGAAAAATGAGGGAATTAAATTAGATGAATTCAGAAGTTTGTACTAATTCTGCTATCAATCTATGATCACAGGCTTAGATCTGGAATGGTCTTAAGTGACTACAGAACCTGACTGTTGGCTTTTACAGATGAGGAACTTAATGTCCAGAGATGAGGATGAGAGAGGAGAGGGGATTGGAAGCAAGAGAGAAGAGAAAGAAGAGAGAAATTCTGACTCTGACTGCTATCTAAGACTTCAGATTCTTTATCTATAATCTTGTCCTACCTCCCAAACTCCATTCTTGCATTTCCAACTCTTTGCTGGGCATCTTTTCTCTAAATCATAAATTACTCATCATAATATTTCCTGGAAGAAGTCCTCTCCAAATGCTTTGTGGTGGTATATAGGCAACCCAATTGGCTTGAATTCTTAAGTCAGTACCAATGGATCATAAGATCTGGTAGTTTCTGTCAAGTTGCAACTGGCAGGGGTCTAGTGACAGCCTCTTTTTTATTCACTGAAGCAGATTGGGCATTTAAGGATGACTCATTTGGCCTTGGTTTTCCAGGACTCTATTAAAAATACAAAATTCCTGGGGCGGCTAGGTGGTGCAATGGATAGAGCATCCACCCTGGAGTCAGGAGGACCTGAGTTCAAATTTGACCTCAGACACTTAATAATTCCCTAACTGTGTGCCTTGGGCAAGTCACTCTTAACCCCATTGCCTTAAATAATAAAAATAAAATTATTTTTAAAAGTAAAAAAAAAATACCAAATTCCTGCCCACTTATGCTTCCACAGTAATGATCCCAGAGTAATGGAGAAACAGGCATTATTTGATGTTAGTGATGAACTCATTGAGGACAATTAGGTGTCCTGGCTGTCTTCTTATTTTTCTTGTATTTTAATTCCTCCTAAAAGAATTGGTTCTTGAAAGCTCAGGACCTAATTATATATAAGATATTATATTGACTGCAAAGAATGAATCCATGCCAGACATCAATCCTTTTCTGAGTTAAGAACCAGTTTCCTGAATGAGTCAAAAAAGGAGCTTTACTATTGGAAGACCACCTGGACATGGTCCTGAGGTGACTCTTAAAGAATACAAAACTATTTCAGAAAACAACAGTAAAGGAAAAATTTGACCCCTGATACAAAGCAGGAGGGATTTCTTTCTTTTCCTGACTCCTCTATCAGGCATGATGGCTGGTGGCTAAACTCCTCATCCAGAGGGAGCTATTTCATCCTGCAGCTGGAGAATCAGTTCCAGAGGCATAGCTGAGGAAGGCAAGAAGCAGGTACACTGAGATGTCATTGCTGGAAGCAGCTTCAAGGAGTGAGACCTCTGGCAGCAAAGAAGAAGGCTGAGTATGGACTGGAGAATAGAGTAAGAACCCTTAAATAGGAGAAATGGAGAGTAATGCAGAGGACCCTTAAACAGGAGTAATGCAGAGAGGTATATTTGGATGGGGCGGCTAGGTGGTACAGTGGATAGAGCACTGGCCCTGGAGTCAGGAGTACCTCAGTTCAAATCCAGCCTCAGAAACTTAATTACCTAACTGTGTGACTTTGGGCAAGTCACTCAACCCCATTGCCTTGCACAAGGGGGTCTAAAAAAAAAGAGGTCTATTTGGACTCCCTGTAAGTAACCTGCCTTTGATCACCCTCCCAGTGTAGAGACTTTGGAGATGCCCCTTTAGCTGGAGATAACTAGTGCTCTAAATTCCATGGATATGTCCTTGATGGGAGATTTGAAATGACATCTAAAAAGAAAGAAGTTGATAAGAATGAGAATATCCTTACAAAAATGATCCAGTAGAGGTACTGGGCATACAAAACAAGGCAAAAACAATCTCTACCCTCAAGGAGTTCAGTCTCATGAGGGAGCTGAGACTAGTTTTAATATAAAACCCAAAGTCATGAAGTAGGCTGGAAGAGTAAACAAACAAAAAAATTAATCCTATCATAGAAAGCTATTATGGTGACATGAATACTGTCACATATTCCAAAATATCTACAAGAAAAGCCTCAAAGAAAAACCCAGATAAGCTACCAATTTATCTAGAATTCCTAGAAGATATAAAATGATAGCTTTATTTTTAAAAAATTTGAAATTATTTTATAAATGTAATGAGAACATAGAGAAGAAAATTAGATAATGAGAGTTATGGAATGAAGAATTGGAAAGGGAATTAATAGCTTGGCA